>NC_061827.1:2986870-2994370 GCF_019202785.1 Penaeus chinensis | reverse complement strand
TCTGGTGTCGTGATTCTCGTGGCCTCTTTTTACAGTTTCTAGTCGAATAATTTTAGACTTGATATGCATGCCACCAGATGTAAGATAATCCGTAACTGGTCACACTTACCAAAGCAAAGTGTGAAATTTAATAATCGCCCCAAACATGGCGTTGTATCCCCGTAGAATTTTACAGGCTCATTAGCAAGAGGTTAGCCTTTGAATATTATTATTTAACTAGGTAGCCACACGTTTGAGTGACTATTCATGCTATTAATAATATCATATTTTTTATAGTTGTGAAACTGAAGTCATTCAAATTTGAAATGGTTATTCTTAACATTTTTTTACGATATCAAACAACAATGGTAGCTCATTCTGGATAATGTAAATATTCTAAATGCTTTATTCACAATTAAAGGAACTTTGGCATCAATTTGCTCTATTACTGGTCACGTTTCATATTCCATTTGATTAATGCACGGAATGAAGCCCGCGTGATCATGTTTCTCAAAAATCCTGTTTATCATGATCGATGAATGTCTGGAAGATTCCCATTGAAACGCAAATAGCAAACATGTGTCTGTGACTACTTACACACACTAACACAATACACATGTATATATGTATATATATATGTATATATATGTTAGTATTTTTGTATGAATGGATATATGTATGAATAAATAAATAAATAAATTATATATATTATATATACATATATATATATATATATATATATATATATATATATATATATATGGTGTGACGTGAAAGAGAGAGTGAATAGACAAGTTTAAATTGATGGTAGCATAATAAAGATCGTTGTCCAATTAGAACCAATTTGATATTCCTCGCACAACAGCAATATCCACATCGATATGAAGGTCAGGAAGTTCGAATGTGTTGAACGTTACATGTGGGAGTTAGATACGCATAACTTCTCAGACACAGCTTCAGAAATGCATTGGCGGAGGGGACGCGAACATGTAAATAACGATGATTAGGTTAATGCGCTTTCCTAAACGCCTTTTCTTGAATTAAGCTCTACAGTGTAATGTAAGAGAGAGAATAATATAATCAAAGCTCCTGTTTTTTATCTATCACCGATGGGCCATGTCGAGTGAAAGATAAATAAACAGGAAGAGATATGGGGAAACGGGGGTGTATGGTGGCACTTGGCAACGCGCGGCTGGGTGTCGGAGCCAGACCTTCGATATTGGCAGTGTGCGCTCGGGGAGTGAAGAGAGAGGTGTGTGCATTCGGCTCCTCCGTCGCCGCTAACTAAACCCGTCTCCGTCACTCGTAATGTCCCTTTGGAGGAATGTAGGAGCAAGTGTAACAAAAAAGCATCAATCATAGTGCTGCAGAGAGCTTTGTGAAGGCACTTTATTAAAAGAATTACCGGTGAATTTTTAGCTGGTTCGTGATTTGGAAAACACAAGATAAGTGCAAACACAGCTTAGCGATAAAGTGATCGTTTTCAAACCGGATTAAAAAAAAAAAAAAGTCTAACAATACACCTATTATAATTAAAGTGATCTTGTTCAACTAAAGCTTGCACTGCATCGGCACATTATCCTTGTCATATTCGGAAAGTAGCAGCTTGATGACTCTGGCCTCATCACTGCACTGCAGCTTAAAGCTCTACCCTCGAAAGTGATAAAGGAACCTCAGATTGTGTCGTGCGTACACATGCCAATCCAAAGGACACGATAGATGGTAATGTCGACTGGTATAAAGTGGATGGTGCCCTCTCCATGTGGTGCGGCAGGTGGAGTAAGGCACTATTGATTACGGTGCCAGTGTAGTCCAGGGCTGGTGGCACTGGTCTGCTCCTCCTACCAAGGTCCCTCGCCGCCGTGTGTGGTACCCGGAGAGTCAGGGAGCTTAAAAGAGACACGCAGAAAGAAAATGCTTATTCATTACTACCCTGGTACCAGTAACCGTAGCGTATTGTCATATTAGGAAGACACACAGACAGATACAAAGGTCGTACGGTCGCATTAGCCCCTCAGGGTCCCTTCAAACCAGCCTCCAAAGTGCGGTGTCTTGCATGACCGACGTGGCGACGCTGCTGAGCATCTACAACACGATGTCAGCTGCTGAGACGCGTCTGCCACAGGCTGGGGGGGAAACCAGAAGCTCCCCGCACCCCCACGATGCCTCCGCCTCGCCCGCCGCGGCGCAGGACGCTCCTGACGGGGACTCAATCATGCTGCTGGAGCCTCGTCCCTTCAGGCCCTTCAAAACCTCTGAAGAGTACCTTTACGCCATGAGGGAAGACTTGGCCGAGTGGCTCAAGAACCTTTACCAGCTCGATATCAATGTCGACAACTTCTTCGAAATTCTTGAGACTGGAGAAGTTCTCTGCAGGGTGAGTTTGGCATCTTACTGCACGGTATTGTTGTATACAAAGAGTGTTTACCCCAAAAAGTTTTGCGGGAGACTTCGGCAACTGGCTTGTTTAATTGTATCATTGTACACAAAGACATCGTAAAAGAAGTTTTTGTTGTGGGCGGATTTTGGTAAATTGTGTACAGCATTGTTGTATACATTATGTACAAAATGATTGTGATAATAAGGCTGGGATAGTTCGTACTCTATGCGTTGATTCTTCTTTCGGCATGAAAACCTTGTGCAGAGAAGAGGAATTCGGCAATATATATCATCACTGTTGTTGCATGGAAGCTCGCACAAGTAAGCCAAGACAGTTCTCACGTGTAGCCGGAACGATGGTGGTGAAATATTAATGATCTTCATATAAATTAAACGAAATTCTTGACGTTAATGAATACTGTTACAGATTTTAGGGCAATGTTTCATTCATGGGAGGACTGACAAGGCCTCGATAACCCTCGGGGTGTGCCGTGTTTTGGTTGTTGGTAACAGGGACGACTTGGAGAATCGCCGTTTTTATTGTGCATCTTGCGTTCCGTTTGATTTTTTTTTTCCTTTTTTTTCTTTAAGTGTCAACTACTCTTCATTTTCTCGTTTCACATTCTCTCTCTCTCTCTCTCTCTCTCTCTCTTTCTCTCTCTCTCTCTCTCTCTCTCTCTCTCTCTCTCTCTCTCTCTCTCTCTCTCTCTCTCTCTCTCTCTCTCTCTCTAAAAAAAGAAAAAAGAAAAAAGAAAAATAAAACACTGAATACAAGAAATGGAATGCAGAGTTAAAGAAAAGAAAATAAAAGAAAAAAAAGTTTCGTGGCACGTCGAAATCTGCCAGCTTGCGGTTGACACGGGAGGGAGGAGATGGGAAGGGGGAAGGGAGGGACAGGAGAGGGGACGAGGAAGGGGAGGGGGAAAGGGAGGCCAGGGGTGAGATAGGAAGGGAATAGGAGAGGGGAAGAGGAAGAGGAAGGGGAAGGGGAAGGGGGAAGGGAGGCAAGGGCAGCATGGAGGCGCCACAACACACGATCGCGGAATCTGATATGATGTTTCTGTATAATTTCTGCCGCGAGGTCCCCGGAGCTCTCGATGCCATTATAACCATTACAGCTTTGTGTTTGTGCGTGTGTGCGTGCGTGTGTTTGTGTTTGTGCGTGCGTGCGTGTGTGTGTGTGTGTGTGTGTGTGTGTGTGTGTGTGTGTGTGTGTGTGTGTGTGTGTGTGTGTGTGCGTGCGTGTGTGTGTGTGTGAATGAGGGTGCGAGAGGGAGTGAGACAGAGGCACAGAGACATACACAGACAGACAAACAAAAAGAAAAAAGACAGAGCCTAGGAAAGTAATTAAAAAAAGGAGATGCGAAAGACTGAGACATCACTGACTTCCAGAAGAGAGATAGGGAGACACATAAACAAAGCTACCGTGAAGTGGCCACAGCTAATCAATCACCCCACAGCTTTTCTCGTGGTTCACCAGCATATCGCGAGACCAGAACCAGCACAGAACGTCGGAGGTGGTCAGTTAGCCTACATTTTTTTTTTTTTTTTTTTTTTTTCGTCTTTAATGTGGCGCTTGAGTTTCTGTGGTCGCCATGACGTTTCGGGTCCAGGGTGTCAGGTGCAGGTCCGATTTTTTTTTTCTTTTTTCTTTTGCACGAGGAAAGGAATGTTCCTCTTTGTGTTGCATGATAATTTCAACGACTGTCTTTATGTACTTTGGTTGCTGCTTGTTTCTTTTTAGCGTTTTTTTTTTCTCTATGTGTCTATTTGCGTGTGCGTACGTGTTCGAGCACATATGTATATATGGGCCGAAACTATATATATATATATATATATATATATATATATATATATGTATGTATATATATGTATATATATGTATATATAAACACATATACATACACATACACATATACATATACATATACATATACATACACACATACATAATATAATAATGCATAACATAATATATGTATATATATATATATATATATATATATATACTGTATATATATATGTAAACACACATACATACATATACATACATATATGTATATACATACATACATATACAAAACATATGCATATATACATACACATATGCGTTTATATGCATGAATACATACGTAAATATCGGTACTTAGTGTGCAGTGCGTGTCCATTTACTTGATATGCAACAGCCCGTATTACATTTACTTCCACGGCCTGTAGACCTACCCACCTGCTAGAATACTTAACAAGAACCAAGATATTAAAGCAAAAGTATTACAAAAACCTGTCACATTGCTAACAGAAGTAGCGCGTATCCGAGCATGTTATATTACACACACACTCGGTCGCACGTGCATGTCTTGTTGAACGTGAAAGTATGTCTCGTTTGGTTATGGTAAATGTGAACTTTGTGTTTTGGGGAAATAACGAGACGTTTTAGTTTGAGGTAATGATAAGAAGTTTTTTTTCTTTTTCGTCTTTTTTTATTACTATTCATCGTGAAGTTAGTTTATGGCGTTCATGACCTTACTTCGTTAATGGGTTTATGGGTATTTTAAAAAAATATTTTCCGGGGAAGGGGAAATGGGAGAGAAATATAAGCGAATAAAAATAGGGGGGAAGAGATGGGATACAGAGAGAATAAAAGAGAGAAATGAAGAGGAAATGGAAAGGTGGGATCGTGTGTATTATCACGTAACTGTTTTTTTTTTTTTTTTTTTTTTTTTTTTAATCTTTGCCACTTATCTCTCTTATCCAACAGAGGTGATATTATTTTATAAATTCAGGTTGACGTCTCTCTATGGTTCTATTTTTTTCTTTCTTTTTTAATATTGACATCTTTAAAGTTTCTTAAATTAAAGGTAAACAATATGAGGATTTTTTCCGATACCGCCGGTCCAATCCCCCCCCCCCTCCCTTTCACATCTACCCTCCCCCTTCTTCTTCCTTCTTCCATTCCATTTCCTCCTTCCTTCTTCCTCCTTTCTCTTCCCTCCTCCTTCTCCTTCCTTTCTCCCTCCTTCCTCCTCCTTCCCTCTTCCTCCTCTCTTCCTTCCTTCTTCCTCCTCTCTTCCTTCCTCCTCCTTCCCTCTTCCTCCTCTCTCCTTCCTCTCTTCCTTCCTTCTTCCTCCTCTCTTCCTCCCTCCCTCCTTCCCCCCTCTTTCCTTCCTTCCTTCCTCCTTCCTCCCTCTTCTTTCATCCACCTTCCTCCTCCCTCCCTCCTTCCCCCCTCTTTCCTTCCTTCCTTCCTCCTTCCTCCCTCTTCTTTCCCACAATGACGCGGCCTTCTTCTTGCATGACCAGATGGCGGTAGTAACATTATTGCATGACCGTTTGTGATGATTAAGCGAAATAATTAAACTAAAACTTAAAACTACGATTATACCTGAATGTTTATATAAAACAAAAGATAAGGAAAATGCATTATATTAAAAAAAAGGGGCCAAGGAAAAATTCGAAAGAAATATGCAAATTCGAGGAGGGGGGGGGGATGGTATGATTGTTTTTTTTCGTGGAATATTTGCGGTCGTGATATTAAAAAGAGGATGAGGGGGGGGAGGGAGGGGGGGATAACGTGTTCATGATTATATACATTTGTTTTTTTTCATTATTATTTTCTGGTCTGATCTTTTCGTTTCTGGATTTCCCTTAAGGATTTTCTTTCTTCTTCAAAAATGTAAGTTGTGAGTTGATGGTTCTATCTCTCTCTCTCTCTCTCCCTCCCTCCCTCCGTCCCTCCCTCCCTCCCTCCCTCCCTCCCTCCCTCCCTCCCTCCCTCCGTCCCTCCCTCCCTCCGTCCCTCCCTCCCTCCCTCCCTCCCTCCTTCCCTCCCTCCCTCTCCCCCTCTTCCTCTCCCTCTCCCTCTCCCTCTCCCTCTCCCTCTCCCTCTCCCTCTCTCTCTCTCTCTCTCTCTCTCTCTTTTCTCTTTCTGTCTGGCTTTTTCTGTCTGTTTGTCTCTGTCTTTCTGTCTCTCTGCTTATCTCTGTCTCCCTCACCCCTTCCCTCTTCCATCCTCTCTCCCTTTCTTCCTCCCTTCTTTCGCATTATGCAGAGGGTAAGCGGAGAGGGAGAGAGAGATAAAAGAGTAAAGAAGGTGCAAGGAATTACGGATAAGACGGGGATAACGATAACACGAACAGGGGAAGAAGGTGTAAGGGATAAAGAGATAATGAACAGGAGGGGAAGAAGGTGAGGGAGGAAAGTGGGGTGGAGGAGAAAGGGGAGAGGGAAGAAGGGATGGAGGAGAGGGGGGAGGGGGATGGAGGAAAGAGGGAAGAGGGGGAAGGGGTGGAGGGGAGAGGGAGGAGGATGTGGAGAGAGGGGGGAGAGGGGAGAGGGGAGAGGGAAGGGCGACCTGAAGGGGAAAAAGAGGTGTGCATGACGGGTGTCGAATATCATGTACCAGAAGGTCGCCTATTTGTTCGAGAGAGATGCGGGGACGAGGAGAGGGGGGGGGGGGGGATGAAACAACACATACGCACACGCACATACACACACGCACGCACACACAGACACACACACAGACACACACACGATTCACCGTTCTCTTCGTTCCACACTCACGCTCCAAGGGTGAGAAAATATGAGAATTATTATCTGCTTTTCCCACATTTCCCGTGATATGCCATGCGCGGGAGAGAGAGAGAGAGAGAGAGAGAGAGAAAGAGAGAGAGAGAGAGAGAGAGAGAGAGAGAGAGAGAGAGAGAGAGAGAGAGAGAGAGAGAGAGGGAGGGAGGCGGAGGAGGAGGAGGGGGAGGGGGGAGGGGGGGGTAGGAGGAGGAGGGTGTAGGAGGAGGGAGAAAAACATGGAAGGGGGATAGAGGGAAGAAAAGAGGGAAGGAAGAATGAAAAAAACAGGGAGTGAAAAAGGAGGAGAGGGAGTGAGGGAAAGAGAAATAGGGAGAAAGAAAATAAAGCATCACGAGGAAAGGAGAAAAAGAAGAGAAAGAGAAATAGAGAGAAAGAAGAAAATGTGTACCTCTTTTCCATTGCAAAATATCTACTTGCGACTCTCATGACAAGCTGGGGGGGGGGGGGGGGAGGGCGGGGATTGAAGGTGAATCTGAGCTAGGCTGAGCCATGGCAGTCTGGGCGGGGGGGGGGGGGAGTATACGCCATGACAGCCTATGGAGGAGCGACGCCGTG
>NC_061827.1:2979370-2981870 GCF_019202785.1 Penaeus chinensis | reverse complement strand
ACGTACACACGTTCACACTCGCCCACACGCACACACGAAAACAAACAAACGCAGAAAGAATCGATGAGACCTAAATAAATAAAATAATAAAAAAGGTAATACAATTACGATATAACGAATCATTATTAATATATACTTCCGTACACAGGCAAACGCACAAAGTAAAATATGGACAAATACAAAAAAAATAATTTACTTACCTATGTAATTATAGATTGAAGGTAATTCAACAATACTTGGCACTGAAAGATAACCTAAAAATAACTTTATAAAGGGTATGGAAATAAAACACCAACTTGCAAATAAATCGGATAAATAAATAAATAACATCACGCGACACATACACAGCACATTTTCGCTAACTATAAGGAAAGCAGAACAACATATAAATAACACAAGAATCTAAGTATAGGGGAGCAAAGATAACACACGATAACTCTTTTTTTCGTGACTGAATCCTCCCTCCTTTCGTGACCTGGGATCAGAACAGAGGAAGATCACACGCCGTCAATGTCACTGCAAAGAACGTGAGCCTTTTTCCCATTCAATAAAAGAATAAAAATGAGTCCAACCTTGAACTTGCTGGTTTTATCCTTGAATAAGCAAGAGCATTTTTAGGAGAGCTTCACTGGAACAATGTGAAGATTACGTCCGACCTGAACAGCGTGACGACATATCCTATCTGAACATGAACTAAATATGCTATCTGAACAACTTGAAATAATATCCTATCTGAACATGAACTGAATATGTTATCTGAACATCTTGGACTAAATATCCTATCGGAACATGAACTAAATATGCTACCTGAACAACTTGGACTAAATATCCTATCTGAACATGAACTAAATATCCTATCTGAACATGAACTAAATATCCTATTTGAACATTAACTAGATATGCTGTCTGAACACCATGGACTAAACATACTATCCGAACATATAAAGCAACTATTTATGCCTGTGTAATTCGTTGAGGTTGTTATAATCGCTGAAGCCGTAAGTCGTCGTCGATTTAAACTCTGAAGTCAAAAAGCATCGTGGATTTAAACTCTGAAGTCAAAAAGCGTCGTCGATTTAAACTCTGAAGTCAAAAAGCGTCGTCGATTTAAACTCTGAAGTCAAAAAGCGTCGTCGATTTAAACTCTGAAGTCAAAAAGCGTCGTCGATTTAAACTCTGAAGTCAAAAAGCGTCGTCGATTTAAACTCTGAAGTCAAAAAGCGTCGTCGATTTAAACTCTGAAGTCAAAAAGCGTCGTCGATTTAAACTCTGAAGTCAAAAAGCGTCGTCGATTTAAACTCTGAAGTCAAAAAGCGTCGTCGATTTAAACTCTGAAGTCAAAAAGCGTCGTCGATTTAAACTCTGAAGTCAAAAAGCGTCGTCGATTTAAACTCTGAAGTCAAAAAGCGTCGTCGATTTAAACTCTGAAGTCAAAAAGCGTCGTCGATTTAAACTCTGAAGTCAAAAAGCGTCGTCGTTCTAAACTCTGAAGTCGTTTCAAGTCCGACTCGGCTTTGGCGCGGGAACTGCTCGCCAGTCACGGGGACACGACCTCCTTTAAGCGGAAAGCCCCTCCGATCGCCGACTCGCGTGCGCGCTGGAGCCGTCACGGCGTTGCTGTGGAGGTCACGCCTCTCTCGCTCGGCCCGCCGTCGAGGGAGGCCATTTCGCCCTCCTCGCGCTTTGTGTGGCCGCCTGTCTCGCTCTCTTCGGTCTTTTGGTCTCGCTCTCACTCGCTCGACTTTTGTTTCTTTTTTTTCTCCCCTTTTTCTTTTATTCTTTCTCTTCTTTTATCTTCTTTCTCTTTTTCTTCTATCTTCTTTCTTTCTCGTTCTCTTCCTCCTTCTCCCTCCCTCCATTTCTTTCATATTTACGATTTTTCTAATAGGGAAGTGATCGAAAAAGATACATACAGATAACATACAGACAGGCAAACAGGTGGTCAACCATAGATGTGGTCCTGTAATCGCGTCTTGAAGGCCCTTGCGACGTCTGCAATCTTGTTAGTCTTCTGCAAGTGCATAATGGGATGTCCCGGATGCTGTCAGAGAGGGGAGGGAGGGGGGAGAGAGGGAGAGGAAGGAAGGGGAGGGGAAAGAGGGGAGGGAGAAGAGATTGGGAGAGGAAGGAGGGGGAAGGGAAGAAGAGAGGGGGAGGGGAGGGGGAGGAAGGAGGGGGAGGGAGAGAGAAGAAGGAGGGGGAGGGGAGGGAGAGGAAGGAGGGGGAGGGGAGGGAGAGGAAGAGAGGAAGGAGAGGGCTATTTGTCCCAAGAAAATGGGTCCGAGCGAGGAGCACGGGTTCGTAGATTGGCCGAGGTCATCTTGTGTCCTTCTTGCTCTGAAGAGGTTTTGTTTTTGCCGTTATTTGTTTGATGCGATGTTTACTAAAGGGAAATGTAAATAGTTAAAGGAGGTTGTTTTACCTTTTGAGTTCAAAATAGAAAAAAAAGGCATGATAAGTATGGCAAAAAAGCGTGATAAACATGGCAAAAAGAGTTGAT
>NC_061827.1:2971870-2976870 GCF_019202785.1 Penaeus chinensis | reverse complement strand
TGCCTCTCCCCTTACCCCTTCCTACGTCCCCTTTCCCCTTTCCCCTTCCTACTTTTTCTTTCCTTTTCGTCCTCTCTCTTTTCCTCTTTTCCCTTTCCCACTTCCTCTTCTCCTTTTCCCTCTCCCCTTCCCACTTCCTACTTTTCCCTTTCCTTTCGTCCTCTCTCCTTCCCACTTATTCTTTCCCCTTTCTTTCTCCTTTTCCTCCTTCCCAATTCCCCTTTCCCCTCCGCCTTCCCCCCACCCTACCTCTCCCCCCCCTACCTCTCTTCTCCCCCCCCCCTTAAACTCTCTCATAAAGGGAAAGTTTATAATGTAAATGCCAGAAATTGAGACGGATATGCAAATCACCAGCATCTTCCCCTGGCGCAGTGTCGACCCTACCCCCTACCCCTACCCCCACCCCCACCCCCACCCACGCACCCTGAACCTACCCCCAACCGCCCCTTGCACCCCTACCCCCTCCCCCCCACCCCCACCCTCCTTCTAAACCTCAATCTCTCTCCCTAAACCACTCTCACAGGCCCATACCCTTCCCCTCCCCTCCCCCTACCCGTGCCCCTGCCCCCTCCTCAGACAGGGCACGTGTGGGTACTTTGTCTTCATCATCGGGATAGACAGCTGTTCCCGTTGGAGCTGCTGTCGATAGCAAACCCGGCCATATGTCGTTCAGAGGACGCTACGATGGGTTTGTGTGAGGCAGGTAGAGACTGAGAGGGAGGGAGGGAGGGAGGGAGGGAGGGAGGGAGGGAGGTAGAGACTGAGAGGGAGGGAGGGAGGGAGGGAGGGAGAGGGCGGGAGAGAAGGAAGGAAGGAGGGAAGGAAAGGGAGGGAGGTAGAGACTGAGAGGGAGGGAGGGAGGGAGGGAGGGAGAGAGAGAGAGAGAGAGAGGGAAGGAAGGAAGGAAGGAAGGAGGAGAGGGAGGGAGGGAAGGAAGTATATATGTAGTTCAGTAGATAGACAAATAGATACAGACAAATAGACAGGCAGATTCAAACACAAACACGCACCCCCACCCCCTCCTCACACATACAAAACTGCCCTGCCACATTCCTCCTCGTCCTCCTCCTCCTCCTCCCCTCCTGCCACCCTCCCCCCACCTTTCCCCCCCTCCCCCACCCCCACCCCAAACTCGTTTTAATTCCCCCTTTACCTCATTATGTAAGACGCGCACATCCCCCCCCCCCCCCGCGCCGTGCCCTCCTCAACACAGCGACCTCGCGAGTGCCACACAAACTGGGTCAGTGCCGGGCACCCGAGGGCAAGGTCGCCGGGCTGGTGCCTCCTCCTCTCGACCCGGCGTGCCTCGCTCACTCACGCTGGCACGGGCGGTCCTGGCGCGGATGGCCTGACTTGCTCATGAGCTTGCGTAGGCTTGCTCATGAGCTTGCGTAGGCTTGCTCATGAGCTTGCTTAGGCTTGCGTATGGCTTGCGTTGGCTTGCTCATGAGCTTGCGTAGGCTTGCGTAGGCTTGCTCATGAGCTTGCGTAGGCTTGCGTATGGCTTGCGTAGGCTTGCTCATGAGCTTGCGTTTGCTCGAGTAGGCTTGCGTAGGTCTCTTGTCAGTCGGCTGGTGTTGTATGCTCGTCCTCTCTCTCTCTCTTTTCCTTCTTATTTCAGTCTGTTTGCCTCCTCTCCTATGTGTGTGTATTTATGTGTATATCTATACATATGCATATACATATCATATGTGGTATGATATGATATGATGCAATATATGTATATATAGATATGCATATATATACATATATATATATAGATAGATAGATAGATAGATAGATAGATAGATAGATAGATAGATAGATATGCATATACATAGATAGATAAATAGATAGATAGATATGTATTTATAAGTATATATATATGCATACATGTATATACGTATATATGTATATGTGTATGTATATACATATATGTATAAGTATATGTATATGCTCGCACACACACACACACACACACACACACACACACACACACACACACACACACACACACACACACACACACACACACACACACACACACACACACACACAGCCTCATCCTGTGCCCCTTTATTTACACTGTGCCGAGAGAGCGTGCAGAGAGCGAAGCCATCGTAGTGAAGTAGATTCAATAGCTGCAGAGAGGGAGATGGACAGACCTTCCATAGAGCTGTCATTTGCATCTGTCTTGTTCCCCTCCTCCTGTTGCTGGCTGTCACGTGACCCCTATTGTGGTGGCCGGAGGGGGGGGGGGGGGTACTCGCGGTGTGAGTGAACCGATGGGTGTGTGTTTTTGGTTTTGTAAGGGTGAGGGTCAGGGTTGGAAGGTTTGTGTGTGTGTGTGTATGTGTGTGTGTGTGTGCGTGTGTGTGTGTGTGTGTGTGTGTGTGTGTGTGTGTGTGTGTGTGTGTGTGCGCGTGCGTGCGTGCGCGCGCGCGTGTGTGTGTGTGTGTGTGTGTGTGTGTGTGTGTGTGTGTGTGTGTGTGTGTGTGTATCTGTGCGTGGTTGTGTAGTTTGTTTTTTTTGTGTATGAGAGAATGAGAAAAAAAGAGAATATGAAAAGAGTAAGAGAGACAGAAAAAAAAGAGAGAGAGACAAAGAGAGAAAAATAAGAAGAAAAAAGGAGCGAAAAACTGAGAGTGAAAGTGATAGGATGTTTGAACAGCGTAATCCTAGTTCGAGCAGAACAGACCCTCCTTCCCTCAATCCTTATTCCTCCCTTTTATCGTCAGCGTGCCTTCCACCCTATTTCCCCTCCGTTTTCACCTATTCCCTCTTCGTTTTTCCCTTCCCTTCATCTCGTTACGCAAAGCTCTCGTTACGTAATCAGGAATCGCGTTCCGTGCCACTTGGTCTGTTTTGCGTTGTTCCTCTTCGTCGTTCCGTGACGCGCACTTCTTGTCTTCCGAATTCCGTTTTCCGTGTCCTGTTGTGTGTTCCGCGTTCTGTGTTGTTAGTTGTTGTTTTTTTCTGTGTTCCGTGCTCTGTTCCGTGTTTCATGTTCTGTTCTTGTCTCCCAAATTCCGTGTGTTCTGTGTGTTATTCCGTGTTCCGTGTTGTATGTTCTTTTCCGTTCCTTGTCTCCCGAATTCCGTGTTCTGTGTGTTATTCTGGGTTCCCTGTTCTGTTCCGTGTTCCGTGTTCTCTTCCGTGACGCGCTCCTTGTCTCCCGAGTCCCTTGTTCCGTGTTCTGTTCCTTGTTCCTTGTTCCGGCGACAGAACGTCTTGATCGCTGCGACGCGCGAGTTGCTGATTCACTTTGCAGGCGGCGCCAGGTGTGCGGAGTCCTGTTGCATGGGTCTTTTGCACGATTTATTGCAAAAAAAGAACACACTGTGAACACTGTGATCAGCGGGAGAACTTGCGTCCTTTTGGTTTGAACTTTGATTTCGAAACGGTTTCTCGGCGGCTCCCCTCCCCCCTCCCCCCCCCCCCGTAGCATCTTCATCTCGTGACTCTTTCTTCTCTCCTTCCCTTGCTTCCTTGTTCTCAGTGCATCTTTGGCTGCTCATTTTTTGTTATTTTCTCTATTTTCTTTTTCTTTTTCTTTTAATTTCTTCTTCGTCTTATTTTCCTTCTTCTTTTTTTCTTCTTTCTTCTCCCTTTTCTTTTCCTCATCTTTCTTCTTCATTTCTTTCTTCTTCTTCTTCTTTTTCTCCTCCTCCTCCTCCTCCTCCTCCTCCTCCTCCTGTCCTCCTCCTCCTCCTGTCTTCCTCCTCCTGTCCCTCCTTCTCCTCCTCCTCCTCCTCCTCCTCCTCCTCCTCCTCCCCCCCCCTCCTCCTCCCCCTCCTCCTCCCCCTCCTCCTCCTCCTCCTCCCCCTCCTCCTCCTCCTCCTCCTCCTCCTCCTCCTCCTCCTCCTCCTCCTCCTCCTCCTCCTCCTCCCCCTCCTCCTCTCCATCCTCCTCCTCCTCCTCCTCCTCACCCTCTTTTCCCTCCTCCTCCTCCTCCTCCTCCTCCTTCTCCTCCTCCTCCTCCTCCTCCTCCTCCATTTCCTCCTCCTTCTCCTCCTCCTCCTCCTTCTCCTTCCTTCCCTCCCAGACTCTGCACTGCGACCTCGACCTTGCCATGAGAGCTCCCCCCCCCCCCCCCCCGTCCCCGCCCCTCATTACCTCGGGTTCGGCGCTCCTTTAATGCTCCGGAATTCCTCGAACCCCTTCCCGCCCTCCTCCTCCTCCTCCTCCTCTCTTCCTTTCCTCCTACTCTTCCCCTTCATCCTGCTCTCTCTCCCTTCATCCTACTCGACCTTTCACCCACTACTTTATCTCCCTTTTTTTTTTCTTTTTTTTCTTCTCCTCCTCCTCCTCCTCCTCCCTCCCTCTTCCTTCTCCTCCTCCTCTCCCCCCTCCCTCCTCCTCCTCCTTCTCCCCTTCTCCTCCTCCTCCTTTTCCCCCTCCTTCTCCTCCTCCTCCTCCTCCTCCTCCTCCTCCTCCTCCTCCTCCTCCTCCTCCTCATCCTCCTCCTCCTCCTCCTCCTCCTCCTCCTCCTCCAGAAGCCCCGGTATCGCCTTCGCTCCCACGGACCGGATTTCCGCCCGTGCTCAAGCAGCGGCCGCGTCGGGGTTACACTTGCCCCCGGGCCGAGAAGCAACGTCAACGTCCCCTTGCTTGGAGGGCGTGAGCGCGCACCGCGGAGCGAGGGCGGCGAAGTTCAAATGTTCCGTGTCGAGCTACCGTGCGGGTGGGGGGGGGGGCTACTCTCTTTCCCTCTCGCCTCATTTTTCCCCCTTCCCCCTCTCATCTCTTCCCCCTTCCTTTCTCCCCCCCCTTCCTTTTTTTTCTTTTCCCCCCCGCCCTCTCTTTCACCTTCCTCTCTCTCTCTCAATCTCCCCTCTCCCCTCTCCTTTCCTCTCCTCTCCTTTCATCTCCCTCCCCCTCCACCCCCCCCCTATCCCTCCCCCCCCCTCCCTCCCCTGGGCCCGTGATTGCTCACGGTCAGCGCGCCGCATCCTGGGGGCCACCCCACCCCATCTCACTTTTAGGGCCTTTAAACCTCTTTGTTTACATTTTCCCGCAGC
>NC_061827.1:2944370-2964370 GCF_019202785.1 Penaeus chinensis | reverse complement strand
CTTCCTCCTCCTCTTCCTCCTCCTCTTCCTCCTCCTCTTCCTCCTCCCCCTCCTCCTCCCCCCTCCTCCTCCCCCTTTCCTTTCCTCCTCCTCCTCTTCCTCCTCATCTTCCTCATCTTCCTCCTCTTCCTCCTCTTCCTCCTCCTCTTCCTCCTCCTCCTCCTCTTCCTCCTCCCCCTCCTCCTCCCCCCTACTCCTCCCCCCTTCCTTTCCTCCTCCTCCTCTTCCTCCTCATCTTCCTCATCTTCCTCCTCTTCCTCCTCCTCTTCCTCCTCCTCCTCCTCCTCCTCCTCTTCCTCTTCCTCCCCCCTCCTCCTCCTCCTCCTCCTCCCCCCCTTCCTTTCCTCCTCCTCCTCCTCTTCCTCTTCCTTCCCCCTACTCCTCCCCCCCTTCCTTCCTTCCTCCTCCTCCTCCTCTTCCTCCCCCTCCCCCCTACTCCTCCCCCCCTTCCTTCCTCCTCCTCACTTTCCTTTTTCTCTTTCTCTTCTTCCCCTTCGTCACTTTCCTTCCGTGTAGATGGCGCGAGAATCACCTTCGTCACTTCCTTTTCCTCCTCGTTTTGTCGTGAAAAGAACTTCCTTATGGTCTTTTGTCGTTCCCTTTCTCTTCTCTTCCCTTTTCCCTTGTTGCTCTCTTTCTCTTCCTTTTTTATCTTCCTTATTTGTCTTCCTCTTCCTTTCTCTTCTCTTTCATGTTTCTCTTGTCGCTCTCTTTCTCTTCTCTTTCATGTTTCTCTGCTCGCTCTCTTTCTCTTCATTTTTTATCTTTCTTATTTTTCTTCCTCCTCCTTTTTCTTCTCTTTCATGTTTCTCTTGTCGCTCTCTTTCTCTTCCTTTTTTTATCTTCCTTATTTTTCTTCCTCTTCCTTTCTCTTTTCTTTCATGTTTCTCTTGTCGCTCTCTTTCTCTTCCTTTTTTATCTTCCTTATTTTTCTTCCTCCTCCTTTTTCTTCTCTTTCATGTTTCTCTTGTCGCTCTCTTTCTCTTCCTTTTTATATCTTCCCTATTTCTCTTCCTCTTCCTTTCTTTCTCTTTCATGCTCCTCTTGTCGGTCTCTTTCTCTTCCTTTTTTTATCTTCTCCATTTCTCTTTTCTTTCCCATTTTCCTTGTCTCATCCCTTTTTTCCCCTTCCTGTTTCTCTGTTCTTTCGTATTTTTATTTTCTTCCCTTTTATTTACCTTTCCTATTTCCCTTGTCACTCCCTTTCTCTTCTCTTTCCCATTTCCCTTATCCATTCTTTCTCTTTTTCCCATTTCTCGTGTTTTCTTTCTCTTCCCTTTTATTTCTCTTTTTCCCTTTTCCCTTATCTTTCCCTTCCCTCTCCTATTTCCTTTTTTCCTCGTGTCATCTTTGTTCTCTGGTTCTTTGTTCTCATGTTTATTCTCTTCCTTGTCTCTTATCATCGAATTATTATTATTATCTGTTACTGTATTTATTCCGTTTTTTATTTTATTTATTTGATATGTATTTTTTAATTCATGATTTTATTTTTATCATAATGCCTTTTTTCCATCTTTATCAGACACTGCCCTTCCTCTTATTTTCAGTTATTTTTTTTCTTTTCGTTTCATATGACTTTTAATTAAATTCACTGTTTTATTTGATTTCATTTAATTTCGTCAGCGAGTATCCCGTTACGATTAGAGAGTATGTTCTTCACTATCTTCACAGTCCACTCTCCTGCACACTGTCACAGGCATCATCACTGATTCACTATCACGACGGTTTCGTCACCATTTTTCCACTCGTTCACTATAGTTTTTGGGAGGAGAGGGGAGGAGAAGGAGGAGGAGGGGGAGGGAGGAGGAGGGGGAGGGAGGAGGAGGGAAAAGGGGAGGAGGGGAAAGGGGAGGAGGGGTAAGGGGAGGAGGGGGAAGGGGAGGAGGGGGAAGGGGAGGAGGGGGAGGAGGAGGAGGAGGGGAGGGGAGGGGAGGGGAGGGGAGGGGAGGGGGGGAGGGAGGAGGGAGGAGGAGGAGGAGGAGGAGGAGGAGGAGGAGGGGGAGGGGGGAGGGGAGGGGAGGGGAGGAGGGTAGGAGAAGAGGAAGAGGAAGACGGGAGAGGAGAGAAGAGGAGAGGAGAAGAGAAGAGAAGAGAAGAGAAGAAAGGGGAGAGAAGTAGGAGTAGGATTGAGGAAGAAGAATAAGAGGGAGTAGAAAAGAAGAAGAAAAAAATAAGGATAAAGATAAAGATGTAGTAGAAAAAAAAAGAACAAAAAAAAAAAAGAAGCGGGCGAGCCTTTGAGGGAGTTACGGGAAGGAGAGGAGAAAGGGGGGAGAGAGGGGGAGAGAGGAAGGGGGAGGTGCAGGGTGGGGGAGATAGCGCGATAGAGATGTTGTAAGAACATAATCATTCGCTAATTAAATCGCGCTGTGAGAATCCACGCCGCCGGATCGCGAAACCATAGGTGTGGTGATTTACCTCGGGATGCAGCTGTTAGTGGTGAGAACAGGAGGTGGTGAAAGTGTGGCGGAATGGAGACCGGAGGCTTGGGGGAGAATTGCTTGTTTATTTGATGTGCAGAATTGGGGATTGGTGATCAATTCTGCCACTTGTATCATCTTCATCTTGCTATATCTTCATCATCATCATCAGAGATAAATAGAGAGAGAGAGAAAGAGTGAGAGTGAGAGTGAGAGTGAGAGTGAGAGTGAGAGTGAGAGAGAGAGAGAGATAGAGAGAGAGAGAGAGAGAGAGAGAGAGAGAGAGAGAGAGAGAGAGAGAGAGAGAGAGAGAGAGAGAGAGAGAGAGAGAGAGATTGAGACTGAAAGAGAGAGAGAGAGAGAGAGAGAGAGAGAGCGAGAGCGAGAGCGAGAGCGAGAGAGAGAGAGAGAGAGAGAGAGCGAGAGAGAGAGAGAGAGAGAGAGAGAGAGAGAGAGAGAGAGAGAGAGAGAGAGAGAGAGAGAGAGAGAGAGAGAGAGAGAAAGATATATATAGAGAGAGAATAAAGAAAAAATAGACCAAAAATGAAGACAGAGAGAGAGACAGAGACAGAAAGAAGTATTGAGTTTGCAAAGTTAATGACAAAGGGGGGTTGAGGCAGCTTCGTGTGTACAGTCATCAAGTTTATTATCCGCTGTTGGTCATTACAGAGGAGAGTCTGCAGTCTGGCATTATGCGGAAATTGGGAAGGAGGAAGAGACGATAAAGATGAGAATAGGAGGTAAAACGGGAAGGAGAAAGAAGCAGAAGAAAATAAAAAGTGAAGGAATGAAAGGAGGAAGGAAAGACGAAAGATTTGAGGAGGAGTAGGAGACGATAAAGATGAGGATAGGAGGTAAAACGGGAAGGAGAAAGAAGCAGAAGGAGAAAATGAAGGAATGAAAGGAGGAAGGAAAGACGAAAAAAAAAGATTTGAGGAGGAGTAGGAGACGATAAAGATGAGGATAGGAGGTAAAACGGGAAGGAGAAAGGGGATGAGAAATAGAATCGTCACCATTATCATCATTCTCATCATCACCATCGTTAATATCATCATCATCATCACCATCTTTACCACCACCACCATTATCATCATAATCACCATCATCATCATCATCATCATCATCATCATCATCATCATCATCATCATCATCATCATCATCATCATCATCATCATCATCATCATCATCACCATCATCATCATCACCATCATCATAATCATCATCATCATCACCAATATCATCATCACCATCAAATCGATCTCCCCCCACAGTGCACGTCTGCTTACACACCACTGAATCAACCTAGACGCAGACACGCCCACCTTGCCTTTTTTAGCTTAATATCTATTCTCGTTGCCCTTCGTTATCTCAAGATTCATCCATCCCTTGCCCTTCCCTTGGTTCGGAAACAGACCTCTTGTCTTTTGTTCATCGTATAGCTTTATATTCACCCTTCTTGCCTTCCCACAGCCCAAACTCACCCTTATTTACCCTTCCCTGATATGTATAACACTTTCTTCGTCCCTTGGATATGCACTAGTTCAAGATTCACCTTTGTCTCAACTCTTCGTCCTCCTCCTCCTTCAGGTACGGCATGGCGGCGCCCTTGCTGGTTCAGATGGAACACGACATCGACCGCGAGATGGAAAAAGATCGCCTGGCGGAGGAACGCCGCGAGAACGGCGGTTTGTGCGGGGGGGAGTTCGACCACGAGAACGGCGACTGGCACGACGACGGGGGGGACATCGAGGACGAAACCCCGCAGATGTTCTACGGTCCTCAGGCACAGATCATCACCAACGATCTCAAAAGTCTGGATGAAATGGTGAGTACCTCTGCTGGGTTTTTTAATGCGTGTTTTTTTTTTTTTAGATTGTTTTTTTTCGTGTCTGTGTGTGTATTTGTCTTTTTTTCGGTGTTGTGGTTTTCTTTTATTTTATGGTTATTATTCTCTTTGTTTTCGTCTCTCTCTCTCTCTCTCTCTCTCTCTCTCTCTCTCTCTCTCTCTCTCTCTCTCTCTCTCTCTCTCTCTCTCTCTCTCTCTCTCTCTCTCGTGAGGATTATTTGCATCGTCTTCATGTTTCTCCTTATCTCGTCTCTTCGAATCATCACGTTGTATATTTTGCACACAAATCACCTTCGGAGATACCAAGGGCTCCGTCTAGAATCATCTCGAAGAAGGGAAGAAACGAGGGGAAAAAATAGAAGAAAAGAAAGGAGGAGAAAGGGGAGAGGGGAAAAAGAAAGATAATTTGATTATGATTAGAAAGACAGGTCGCAATGCAGGGCCAGTTTTGCGTCTCGGGGATAAGAATCGCCGTCATGCAATGTCGAGTAATTACCGTCATGCATCCACGTGATCGGGGTGAACGACCTGTCATTCGCCGGATAAAGGAGGGAGGAAAAGATGGTCATTTTATCCGTCGGTCATTAAAAGCGGATAAGAAAATGGCGGGCTCCGGAAAAAAAAAAAGATTTAGGTCCCAGCGGAGTTGGTGTCGCTCGGGCTGGGTCGCGGTGTTCGGCCTCGGACAAAGGACTCTTCTGGAAGCATCCGGGGAAACGGAATGAATTCGGTTATAATTGTTATTCCTGAGATGATAGATTGGGAGGGACAGAGTGGGGCGGGAAGGTGGGAGGGGGGGGGGTCTTTGTTCTAGCTGTTCGGGGAATCTGACGCTTGCATGCACTTGTATGGGCGTATATACACATACACGGATAATGCACACGCGAACACGCACACGCACACACACAACCCCTCCCCTCCACCCTACCCCTACCTCCGCCTCCATCTCCCTTTCCCCCTCTTACTCCCCCTCCACCCCCTCCTCCTCCTCCTCCTTCTCCTCCTCCTTCTAATTCTCCTCCTTCTCCTCCTCCTTCTTCTTCTTCTTCTTCTTCTTCTTCTTCTTCTTCTTCTTCTCCTCCTCCTCCTCCTCCTCCTCCTCCTCCTCCTCCTCCTCCTCCTCCTCCTCCTCCCCCCCCTCCTCCTCCTCCCCCCCTCCTCCTCCTCCCCCTCCCCCTCCTCCTCCTCCTCCTCCTCCTCCTCCTCCTCCTCCTCCTCCTCCTCCTCCTCCTCCTCCTCCTCCTCCCCCCCCTCCACGACACTCCTCACACATGTTTAAATCGTAAACATTCCCTCCTCTCCATTCCTCTCCTTTCCCAGAACTTTCCCACAGCCACCAACCGGGAAAGGCGCCCCAGTCCCCGGTTTGTGAGTCCAGGTGCACCGGTCGACAACGAGTTTAAGGGGAGGGGGGGTGGGGGGAGGGAATCGCAGGTGTAAAACGCACATTGACGACGCTACAGGTGTCAATAGGGCGTACACATGTGTTCTGCTTGTCACGTGATAGTTTTACTCGAGGTGTGTGTGTGTGTGTGTGTGTGTGTGTGTGTGTGTGTGTGTGTGTGTGTGTGTGTGTATGTGTGTGTGTGTGTGTGTGTGTGTGTGTGTGTGTGTGTGTGTGTGTGTGTGTGAAATATATGCGACGGTAATGAGACGTGAACCAATAGACGATTATGTAATTGTGGAAGGTAATTGGTAACTTTGATAGGCAGTAAGTAATTTCAATAGGTAAATAGTGGTTATGATAGGCAAAAGGTAATTTCAATTGGTAAATGGTAGTTCTGATAGGCAATAGGTAATTTTAATAGGTAAATGGTAATTCCGAAGGGCAACCAGCAATTAAAAGAACTAGGATTTAATTATGGGAAAACAATTCTGATAGACGATAGGTAACTTTTATGGGTAATAATGTAATCGTTGAAAGATTACCCGTCATCGTAAGAACAAGAAGGTAATTCTAGAAGGTAATAGTTAAGTCTGAGAGAAGGTAATGGGTAATTCTGAGAGTTAATGGGCAATTATGTGATTTTGAAAGGTGACAAGTGTACCGTTTCTGCGTCTGCGCGTAAGCATGACAAAAAGGCAGGAGAAAGAGTGAGTAAGACGTTCGTAGTGATGTCAGGATGAATGTAGTGACGGTGGAAGGGATGTCAGAACGAGATTGGTGTTGGAAGTGATGTCAGATTGAACGAAGTGGCGATAGTGGTGTCAGAGCAAGCGTGGTGCTGGAAGCTAGTGGTGTCAGAGCGAGTGTGTTGGTAGCTGACCGACCCACTTCCCACGGCACTCGCTGACTCCAGACGTACACAGGCTGACCCCCCGCCACGCTCACTCACGCGCGCACACAACCACAGCAGACACACGCGCACGTACACAAATTCTAGTACGCACATGCGCCGTACACACCCACATGCACTGGCGTTCTCTTACACGAGCGCGCAGTTTAAACGAAATGCACAGCTGCTAATAAGAATATGCTAATTGTGTCATATATGCTGAATATATTATTTGTTTATGAAAATCTGATATTTGATTGATGAATTGTGAGTGTCTATGTGCGTGTGCGTATATATACAAAAACACACGTTCATAAGTGCACAGTGCATGCAATTTCCCATACCTCAGCATTATTTAGCAAGTTTCTCCGTCCCGATACCCTTCCCCTCATCCCCTCCCTCCCTCCTCCCTCCTTTTCCCTCCTTTCTCCTCTTTTCTCCTCTCTCCTCTCTCCATCTTCTCCCTCCTCTCTCCTCTTCCCTCCTCTCTCCCCTTTCCTCCCTCCTCTCTCCCCTTTCCTCCCTCCTCTCTCCCTCTTCCTTCCTCCTCTCTCCCTCTTCTTCCCTCCCCTCTCCTCCCTCCTTATTTCTCCTTCCTTCCACCCTCCTCCCTCCTCCCTCCTCTCTCCTCGCTCCTTTTACACACAAGTTCCCCATGGCTTTGAAGGAGAGAAAAACCTTTTTGTAATGGGCAAAGGGTGAAGTAAGGGTAAGGGAAGGAGAAGGGGAGGGGGAGGGGGGAGAGGAGAGGGGGGGGGGTTAGCTGCATTCACGCCCCTCATCCGGCCTTTTAAAAGCAGAGAAAAAGGTGGAAAACGGTTTTATTTGCGCGTTAATAACCTTTTCACCCTCTCGGCTACCAAGTGTCTGTCGGCGAGTTCGTGAAATCCTTTCCTATTTTTTTTCTTTCTTTCTTTTTTTTTTTTTTTTTCTCTCTCTTACGCAGCCATGAATCTCGGCGACTTTAATTAAATTGCTGTCATTGTTATCATCAGCTGAAATGTCTTCGAGACAGGCCGCAGTCACAACATTTCGGTCACGTGTCATATTAAGAACACTTAGGGTTTATGAGTCCTGTTACGCCACCGCTCTCCGTGTTACTTTCTCCCTCTTTTACTCACTCTTCGTCTTCCACATTCTTCATTCTCCTTGTCAGTATTGACGCCTCCTTCCTCCTTCGCTCACTCTATTATTCCTCCTCCTATACCCTTCCCCCCTTCCTTCGCTCCCTCCCTTCCTCCTCCCCTTCTCCCCCCCTCCTTCCCTTCTCCCTCCCTCCCCCCCTTCTCCCTCCCTCCCCCTTTCCATTCTTCCCTCCCCCTCCTCCCTCCTCCCTCCCTCCCTCCTTCCCTCCTTCCCTCCCTCCCTCCCTCCCTCCCTCCCTTCCCCTCCCTCCTCTAAATCATCAATTATGGTTGACGTGTGGCGCTGACTTGTTAAATCTCAGAATTGAAGATCCTTGTCAGATATATATATATATTAAAGAGAGGGAGGGAGGGAGAGAGAGAGAGAGAGAGAGCGAGAGCGAGAGCGAGAGCGAGAGCGAGAGCGAGAGAGAGAGAGAGAGAGAGAGAGAGAGAGAGAGAGAGAGAGATAGAGATAGAGATAGAGATAGAGATAGAGAGATAGAGTGAGTTAAGGGAAAGATCAAGAGGTTAGGAGGAGTGAGAGGAGGAGGAAGGAGAAGGGGAGGAAGATGATAAAGAGGGAGAGGAATTGGAGAGAGCTATGAGGGGGAAGACAAAAAAGGAAGGAGAGAGACAGAGAGAGATAGGAGGGGCAGGGAAAAAAGTGAGCAAGAGAAAATAGGAAAAGGAGAAAAGGAGAGAGAAAAGGAGAAAAGGAAGAGAAACAGGAGAGAGAAAAAGAAAAGGAAAAGAAAAAAGATAAAAATAAAACGAAGATAGGAGAAGGAGAGGGTACAAATAAAAAAAAAAAAAAAAAAAAAAAAAGAGGAAGAAATAAAGAAAGAAAGTAAAAAAAAGAAGAAGAAAGAGACGAAACCAAAGAAAAGGAGAAAGAGCGAAAGAGCGAGAGCAACCATCAAGGAAAAGGGATCGAAGACGTAGAATATTATATAAAAGCTTTTCCAAACGGTATCTTTTATCTGCCGCTCGAGATGAAAGAGATTAGGCTAACTTGCGGTCAGAGACAAGGAGGGGGGTTGGGGAGGAAGGGGGGGGGAAGGAGGGGGGAGGATAAAGGGTGTTTTAGACGGGGAGGGAGAGGGAGAGGGAGAGGGAGAGGGAGAGGGAGATGGAGAGGGAGAGGGAGAGGGAGATGGAGAGGGAGAGGGAGATGGAGAGGGAGAGGGAGAGGGAGAGAAAGAGAAAGAGAAAGCGATAGAGATAGAGATAGAGATAGAGAAAGAGAAAGAGAAAGAAAAAGAAAGAGAGAGAGAGAGAGAGAGAGAGAGAGAGAGAGAGAGAGAGAGAAGAGAGAAGAGAGAAAGAAAGAAAGAAAGAGACAGAAAGGAAACTAAAAAGCGGAAATGAGATGTATGGAGATAAATAGAAGAGGAGAGATGAATGGAGATTAGAAAACAGTAATGAGATCAATAGTGAGTTTGGGATGAGAGACTTAAAGCGTCCTTAAGCCACAGCTCAAAGGGAGGGAGGGAGGGAGGGAGGGAGGGAGGGAGGGAGGGAGGGAGGGAAGGAGGGGGGGAGGGAGGGAGGGAGGGAGGTGGGGAGGGTAGAGGGGGGGTGCGGAGTTAGAGGGGATTTAAAGGGGGAATGGAGATGGGGGGGGAGGCTAAAGAGGAGTACCCGGAAGTTTAAGGAAGAGATTTAAGACCATCTTTGAGTATTCATAACTTCATTTTTTTTTTTTTGTCAAGAGAGGAGAGACGAGGGAAAGGGTGGGGAGGGTGTGAGGGGGGTTGGAGGAAGGGAGGGAAGGGAGAGAGGGAGGAGGAGGAGGAGGAGGTGGTGGTGGTGGTGGTGGTGGTGGTGGTGGTGGTGGTGGTGGTGGTGGTAGTACGAGGGGATGGGAGAGGAAGAAGAGGAGGGGTGGAAGGGGGGGAGTGAAAAGATTTATGAAATGGAAAGGACATTTTGAAGTGACGGTTCTACAGGACGCTTAGGCTCAAGTAGGTGGAAAGAGGGAAGTGTTTGCGATTTATGAGACGAATGGGAAGTGACGTAATGGGGAGAAGCTTTCGAAAAGAAGGAGAGGGTGGAGGGGGGAGAGGGGGAGGTTTCTTGTAGTCTGGTTGTAATCTTGTATTATGTACACGCGAAAGTACACACAAGCACACTCACAGGATACACACACCTCGCAAGCACACACACACACACTCTCTCTCTCACACACACACACACACACACACACACACACACACACACACACACACACACACACACACACACACACACACACACACACACACACTCCCACAAACCAACATACGCACTCACACTCCTCTTCCAGTGCCCTCGAGCCTTCAAGCACAAGAAGGAAATCTCTGAAAGAAGAAGAAGCCTTTAAGATTCCCACATAATAATGAGCATCGTTGTCGCCACATTTTCTTTCTTTTTTTTTTTAGCCTCTCATTTTTAGGGGGAACTCTTTCAAAGTCGATGTCTCCTTTTTTTTTTTTTTTTTCTTTTTTAGGGAACTGTTTCCATTCCCCCGCTAAGGTAATCTCGGGAGATTCTCACGCTGGTGGCTTGGGTTTAGGGGCTGTGGACGCGTTTGCCAGGTTGCCGTGTGTGTGTGTGTGTTTTTATTATTATTATTATTATTATTATTGTTATTGTCTGTTTGTCTGTGTGTCTCTCTGCTCTCGTCTCCTCTCCTCTCCTCTCTCCTCTCTCCTCTATCCTCTATCCTCTATCCTCTCTCCTCTCTCCTCTCTCTCTCTTCTCTCTTCTCTCTTCTCTCTTCTCTCTCTCTCTCTCTCTCTCTCTCTCTCTCTCTCTCTCTCTCTCTCTCTCTCTCTCTCTCTCTCTCTCTCTCTCTCTCTCTCTCTCTCTCCTCTCTCTCTCTCCTCTCTCTCTCTCTCCCTTCTCTCTCTCTCTCCCCTCTCTCTCTCTCTCCTCTCTCTCTCCACTCTATCTCCTCTCTCTCTCTCTCTCTCTCTCTCTCTCTCTCTCTCTCTCTCTCTCTCTCTCTCTCTCTCTCTCTCTCTCTCTCTCTCTCTCTTTCGCCAGATTATGTATCCACTCAACGCCCATGTATTCTTTGTCTCTGAAAGTGTGTGGGTTTTGAGGCCGACTTTTAAAGGCGTGATATTTGAGTGTTTGTGGGAACCTTTGTGCGCCGTGTTAGCGTGTTTTGTTTTTCTTTGTAATTTTTGTTTAACGTTATCACCTCCTTTCGTCGGTGTCCTTTTTTATTTTTGTTATCTTTTTATTATTTATTTATTTATTTTTTTTTTTCTCTGCCTGTCTTCTTGTGGCTTCTCTCTCTCTCTCTCTCTCTCTCTCTCTCTCTCTCTCTCTCTCTCTCTCTCTCTCTCTCTCTCTCTCTCTCTCTCTCTCTCCCCCCCTTCCTCCCTCCCTCTCCATCTCCTTCTCTCTCCCTCCCCTCTCTCTCTCCCCCCCTCTCTCCCCCCCTTCCTCCCTCCCTCTCCCTCCCCCTCTCCCTCTCCCTCTCCCTCTCCCTCTCCCTCTCCCTCTCCCTCTCCCTCTCCCTCTCCCTCTCCCTCCGCCTTCAAGATAACCGTTGTCAAGGACCCGTTTCCGCTGCTTCTGTTGTTTCCTGTTGTGATGATATGGTTATTACTGTTTTTAACCATGGAGTTGATTCTCTCTCTCTGTTTCTGTTTAAACGGAAACCTAGATGTATAAGTGTTAGGTTATCCTCAGGTATGTAAATATATATTTATTTCTTCAGAAAATATATTATTATTATTATTATTATTGTTGTTATTATTATTATTATTATTATTATTATTATTATTATTATTATTATTATTATTATTATTATTATTATTATCATTATTATTATTATTATCATTATTATTATTATTATCATCATTATCATTATTATTACTATAATTATTATTATTACACTTACAAAGGCCATGATCATTTCCGTATTTTATTGTCATTAGCAGGATTGATTTATTGATTTATGTCACAGCCTGATTTTCGATACAATAATTAAAGAATCTGTCATGCTCGTGAAATGATAGTCCAGTTCCGGGCCATCGCATGACTTAACCAAAACCTTCATTTAGTTCTGTTATTTTTTTTTTTTTTTTTTTTTTTTTTTTTTTTTTTTTTTTTTTTTTTTGCTTATACGGATCTTAATGGATCAATGTGACCGTTCACGTCCATTCCCCTCCCCCTCCCCCTATTTTTTCCCCTTCCTTCCATTCTTCTTCCTCGTTCCCTTCACGTAGATGGACTCTTCCCCTTCTCCTTGCCCCTCACCTCTCCCTTTTCCTCTCCCTCCTCTTTACTTTCTCCCTCTCCTTCCCTTTCCTCCTCCCCCTCACCTTTACCTTTTCCTTCCCCTTACCTTTTACCTTCCCTCCCCTCCCCTTTCCCTTCCTCCTCCCCTTTACCTTCGCCTCCCATTCCCCTTTCTTCTCCCCCTCCCCTTCCCCTTCCCCTCCCCTTTACCTTTCCCTTCCCCCCTCCCCTTTACCTTCGCCTCCCCTTCACCTTTCCCTTCCCCCCTCCCGTTTCCCTTCCTTCCCCCCCTCCCGTTTCCCTTCCTCCCCCCCTCCCCTTTCCCTTCCCCCCCTCCCCTTTCCCTTCCTCCCCCCTCCCCTTTCCCTCCCCCTCCGTTTCCCTTCCTTCCCCCTCCCCTTCCTTTCCCCCCCCTCCCGTTTCCCTTCCTCCCCCCTCCCCTTTCCCTTCCCCCCCCTCCCGTTTCCCTTCCCCCCCCCTCCCCTTTCCCTTCCCCCCCTCCCGTTTCCCTTCCTCCCCCCTCCCCTTTCCCTTCCCCCCCTCCCGTTTCCCTTCCCCCCCCCTCCCCTTTCCCTTCCCCCCTCCCGTTTCCCTTCCTCTCCCCTCCCTCCCCCTTCCCAATAACTGACCCCTCTGCTAACATCCAAGCCTCTGCCGACGACACCCCCCTCACCACCGCTTAACACCCCGTCTACATCCAGAACTGACTATCCCTTTACACCAATCGCGCCATCACTTCTCTCCCTCTTCCTATGTAAGCTACCCTTGCTTTTGAGAACCCGACAACTCAACGAATGATCCACCCTCAACTTCGCCCCACGACGCCTCTCCCGCCCGACCCCATTAGCCGGTCTACCTCCCCTTTCACCTAGAGCTTCTGTCATCTCGGTCCGCATAAATCAGAGGCTTCGCATCTAACGTGGTTTTCAACGAATAATAGAAACAAGCTCTTCTCCACCCGACCTCACTTCTCGGGTCTACGAGCCCCCTCACTCCGATTCAGATCTCCTATTACTGGATCCGCTCCCACCAATACTTAAGACAAGCCTCATCACCCCAACCGTTCTACCGTGCATTACTGCATTATGGCCCGTTCTTTACACCAACTGTGCCGTTAAACATCGCCCCACTTTCAGCCTTTCTACCAACGAAGAAACGTCACCCACAGTCTAATATTCCATCAATAGACTTGACCCCCTCGCCCCTCGGCCAACTCTCCGGACACCTGTACCCATCAATACGCCTAGCCCCTCCTAATAGTATAGACGGTCGCACTCCTCTTTACGCCCCTTACCCACCCTCGACCCCTCCCTCCACGGTCCCCACTCCTGCATAACCTCTCGTCACCATTGTCGGCAATTCAGATTCTCGGTCTTATTTAACATCTCTCCCTTTTGTCTCCGAAGTTCTTCCGAGTGTACTCCGCCTTTGCATGCAAAAGCATTAGTACACTAAAAATCCATCTCGTCGGCACTCTCTTCTCTAGGGAATAAAATTTCTCTATCATGTACACACCGACACTATTTCTCAACGCCATTGTCATCGCCAAATCTCGCTCTTCCTTACTTTTTCTTCGGGAAATTCTCAATCGTATTTTCTCTTGTCTATCATTCACATATTCTCCAGACACTACGGATTGCTCGTTACCTTAACCTTCTCATTATGTTCTCTTCGTATACCTTACCTCGTTTCGCTTATTCTGGGATTGATATTCGGAAGTATGTTTTAATGGACGACTTCGTTCTCGACTCTTCTCCCATCCTATACCTCTTGATCTCTATCTATCTCTCTGGATCGATATCTTCTCACTCTTCTTGATCGTGTTCTCAGGTTTGGAGAAGCTTCAAAGAATTTGGCCTCATCAGCAAACACTTCTCCTCTGTGTGTTTCGTCTTCTACTGCTCCAGCGTGTTCTTCTTCCTCAGTTCCCCTTACTCTCTCTTTTCTTCGCTTCTTCTTCTTCTTTTCTCGAACAGGTTGTTGTTCCGAGTGTATCATCCTGTCCTCTACCTCTTTATACTTCTATCAGATTCCTCTCCATGCCTGAATTTTCTACTCTCTTCTTCTCTCTCGTCTCCATAGTATGACTTAACGTTCCCTTTCTCTCCTATCACTAAGCGCATAAGTTCTCTAAATACTCATCGTTCTAACTATAACTTTACTGCTCTAAATGAACTATCTCTTTCTCTGACTCTTTAATCATAGTCTCTCCGTTCTCTTACCTTCTCCCTCAGGGGCTTCCTCGACTGCCTACGTTCTTATCTTCTTCGGCACCCGCAATGGGAGACATGGCGCTCTTCCTCATCTGTCCCTTCTCTAACTTCTTGCCTTTTTACCCCCCCCCCTCTAACCTTCTTCATCATTGTATTACGATTTTCTCGGTCTCTTTGCCCTACTTCCCTCCTTGCAGCTCTTTCTCTCGAGTTCAGCTTAGTCTCGTTTACCTTCTCTTCTCTAGGTCAAGCTCATCATATTTCTTCTCCCTACTCATGGTCATTTCTCTCTCGATCTTCCTCTTCATTTCTCTTATGCGTTTAACCTTCTCCACGTTTCTCTCCTATTCGCGATCTCACCTTCTCACTTTCTCAATCTCCCTTCTTCTCTCTGCTCTTACCTTCTTTCGTACAGGTTCAGATCTGCTCAATCTCACGAGAAAGTGTTCTTTCTCAATCATATTAACCATTCTTTCTTATTATCATCTCCTCTTCACATTTTTGTTTACCTTTCTCCCTCCTAACTATATCTGTCCTATTCATACCTTCTCCATTAGATCTCGTCATCGAAGCTCTTTCCCTCACTGCTTCCTACAAACAACAGTTGTCCTCTCCATAGAATAATCCTTCTGTACTGGAGTTTGAACACCACCACATAGTTAGTGTCATCCTCTCGGTCCATTCTCGAAAAACCCTGTTAGATCTCTGATACCCTACTCCTCTGTCGTTCTCGTGATAGTCAGTAGTTCTATCTCTCGTCTCCCAGTTATCTTAAATATTTCATCTGTTTCACCTCCATTACACTCTCGATTTTCTATATCATGCTGTCACTACAACCCACTCTGACAATGTCCAAACATATGCGTCTCTCGGGACTCCTCATCTCCCCACCATCTCCTCTCTCGCAAGATTAAAGATCTTTGATTTTCCTCCTCGTTCTGCCCCCTCTCATCGTCTCATCTTGAGAGGTATTGCAATCAGTCTCTCTTGAGTATTGATAGAATTCTTCTCTCACTCTCTACATCTCTTCCTCTTTCTCTCCCTTTTTAACAACCTTCTCACAAATCTCTCCTCGTGACATAGTGTGTCATTACTAGTCTCTCTGCTCTCCGTTGGATGGTGGGTGTTCTTTGGGATTCTTTCTTGTGTTCTTCCTCTCTTGATGACTATACCTTCTCCTTTGACTCCTCTCCACTGCTCACTCCTAGCTAGCCTTTATTGGCTGACCTCTCTCTCTCTACTCATTCTCTTTCAGGTTGCCATAATAACCTTGCGCTTCTACTATTTTGGAACTTCTTATCTTCTCCTTTCAACTCTGTTGTGCCTTCTTCCTCCGCCCTCCCCATTAATTTTTTTCAAGCTCCTCCCTTCACACCTTTCTCTCTCTCCGTTTACACTCCAAAACAGATAATTCTTCCTACTATATAAACATATTCTTCCGTCTATTCACCTTCTCTAATTTCGTTCCTCTTCTCTTTCTCTTACTCGCGCTATTCTCAATTCTCCTCAATGGATCCAATCGCTCTTTAACCTTCTTCTCAACGCTGTCTCTACGCCGTTAAATTACGCATACATTTTTCAGAGCTACCGAACCGGTTCACACCACTCGAGTATCTACACTAGGCCATCTCGATCACCCATTAATAGCAGTCTCCTCATGGCATTTTTGCTTTGTGTGTGTATTGCGGTGACGATGGGACTTCTGCTTCTCACCAAACACAAATTATGTTTATCTCCCATTCCTGCATCTCCACGTTTCTCTTTCCTAGCGTTCATCTGTTAATTCTACCTCTAAGATATTGAGTTAAGCTCAGGAGAGCTTCTTCTCATAATAAAACTCTCCTTACCCATTTCTGAGTGACGTATTGGAAACTAGAAGTTACCCTTCATGTAACTCCTTCTCATTACCTCTCATAGATTCTTACGATAGTCCTTCTAGGTTTTCTCGGTATTCAGTTTGAACTTGATTTGCACACTATGAGTACGATGTTAAAAATGCGTTCTCATTTTCTATTCTCAAGTTCGAAGTACATTCTACTCTTAGCCTTCACCGCTCCCTGGTTGTGTGTTTTGTTGAGGAATTGTGTGTGTTGTGGTCGCGGACTCCTTTTATCGGGTTGTGATAGTTGATTTCCCTTCCCTCCCCTTCCCCCCCCCTTTCCCCTTCCTCCTCCCTCCCCCCTTCCCTTTCCCTTTACCTCCCCCCCTCCCTCTCCTCCCTTTTCCCCCCTTTCCCCATTACCTTCTCCCCACGTAGAGTTAAGGAATTTATTGTAGAAATAAGGATGGTGTAATAAAAGAGATTGAATGGGGGAAAAAATGAGATGTTTTTAAAAACTGAAGGGGTTTGGGGGGGGAAGAAGAAAGGAGGAGGGAAGAGGAAGAGGAAGAAAGAAGTGAGATTGAAAGGAGGAGGAGGAAGTGGAAAAGAGAGAGGAAGGGGAAGAAGAATGAAGAAAGGAGGAGGAGAGGAAGAAGTGAAAGATGGGAGGAGGAGTAGAGGAAAAGGGGAAGATGGGAGAGGAGGAGGAGGAAAAGTGAAGAAGGGGAGAGGAGGAGGAGGAAAAGAAGAAAAAGAAGAAGAAGAAGAAGAAGAAGAAGAAGAGAGAAGAAAAAAGAAGAAGAAAAAAGAGAAGAAGTGAATATTGAAGGGGAGGGGAGGAAATCAGGAACTAGAGGACATATTAATTAAAGGAAGAGAAATAGGAGGAGGAAGGAAAGGGGGGGGGTAGAATTGAAGAGAGGATTTAGGATAAGGATGGAAGGGGGAGGAGGGGGAGGGGTAAAGGAGGGAGAAAGGGGGGGGGGGGAGGGAGGAGGGGGAAGGGGGGGGAGGGGAGAAGAATGTGAGGCGGTATAAGGTTCGGGGCCGGGGAGCACGCAAAGATTCACACCGAGGTTTGAACTTTATTAAGCCGTCAAACCCCTGGTTGAAAGGGGGGGGGGGAGCCGTCCTTGGGAAAAATAGAATAAAAAATGATGGGATAAGGAAGGGTGAGGCTGGTGTTGGATGTTTAGAGAGTGGAGTAAGGCCCGGAGAGAAGAGGAGAGAAAAGAAGAGAGGCGAGAAAGAAGAGAGAGAAAAGATTGAGAGAGAGAGAGAGAAGAGAGAGAGAGAGAGAGATGAGAGAAGAGAGAGAGAGAGAGAGAAGAGAAAAGAGCGAGAGCGAGAGAGCGACGGACACTGAAGCAAAACAGAAAATGAGAGGACCAAAGAGACAAGAAGAGTTTAAAAAAAAGGCGGATTGGAATTAATAAAGACATTTTACTCCTTTTCCCCTTCCCCCCGAAGGAAGCAAGAGACCCTCTTTGCAACGCCTCTTCCTTAAGCGTTATCGGCTTATCTCGCCCTCTCCCTTGTAATTTATATATTTTGTTGTTTGAGGAAAATTCAACAAACCCCCTGTCCCCCCATTTTTCCATCCTTCCTCCCTTCCCTTTTTCTTTTCCTCTCCGCTTCCTCTTTAGCGCTAAACCCCTTCTCTTCCCTTCCTTCCGTTCGTTGGGTGTCGTTTCCCTTAGCGTCTCTCTCTCTCTCTCTCTTCTCCCCCTCTCTCCCTCTCCCTCTCCCTCTCCCACTCTCTTTCTCTCTCTCTTTTCTCATTTTCTCTCTCCATTCTCCTCTCTCAAATCTCTCTCTCTCTCTCTCTCTCTCTCTCCTCTCTCTCTCTCTCTCTCCCCCCCCCCCTCCCCCCCCCCCCCCCCCCCCCCCCCCCCCCCCCCCCCCCCCCCTCCCCCCCCCCAATTGGGGGGGGGGGGGGGAAATTTAAAAAAAACCTCTAAACTTTTTTTTTCTCTTTTTCTCTCTCTCTCCTCTCTATCATACTCTCTTTCTCTCTCTCTCTCTCTCTCTCTTCTCTCTCCTCCCCTTCTCTTCTCTCTCTCTCTCTCTCTCTTCTTCCCTTCTTCTTCCCCTCTCCTCTCTCTCTCTCTCTCTCTCTTTCCCCCTCTCTCTCTCTCTCTCTCTTTCCCCCTCTCTCTCTCTCTCTCTCTCTCTCTCTCTCTCTCTCTCTCTCTCTCTCTCTCTCTCTCTCTCTCTCTCTCTCTCTCTCTCTCTCTCTCTTGTCTTTTGCCATTTGGCCTTCTCTTCATCTTCATCCTTATTTTTTTTATCTTAATCCTCTGAGATCCTTCTCCTACGCCATCGTTTTACTCATTCATCTCCTCTTCTTCCCTGTCTTTTCTTCGCTGTCCCTCCTACCCCCACTTCCTCCTCCTCCTACCCCCTCTTCCTCCTCCTCCTCCCCCCCTTCCTCCTCCCCCTTCCCCCTTCTCCTCCTCCTCCTACCCCCTCTTCCTCCTCCTCCCCCCTCCCCCTCTTCCTCTTCTTCCTCCTCCCCCCTCTTCCTCCTCCTCCCCTCCCCCCTCCCCCTCGACAACAAAAACAGCAGGAGAGGCGCAGACGGAGCTCGGTTATCGCCCCAATCGGCACAGGCCATAAAGCAGACACAGCGCGCCGTTGTCGTCTCCGTCGCCGTTGAGACAACTGCCGGGAAGGTTTATTTTATCCCGTTAATGACTGTGGATTTAGCCCTTGAGGACTCTGGGTGTAAAGTCGAGAGAGGTGGAGGGGGAGGAGGAGGAAGAGGAGGAGGAGGAGGAGGAGGAGGAGGAGGAGGAGGAGGAGGAGGAGGAGGAGGAGGAGGAGGAGGAGGAGGGGGAGGAGGAGGAGGAGGAGGATGCTGTGCTCCGCTCCCTGGATGTTACTTAATGAAACGAAAATCAATTAAGAAAATCATCACCGAAATGGATGAGATATTGATTGAGGAAAAATAAAAAAATAAAAGAAATAGAAAGTGAGAATTATAAATTAAAGAGAGAGAGAGCAAGATTTAAAAAGAAAAGAAGAGAAAATAACTTGATATAAGGTCGGATCTGCTTTGATCGTCACCCGCACGCTCTGTGAATATATTAAAGACCTGATTATGTCTGCGTTAAGTCTGGTGGCCGCGTGTGTTGTGTCTGGTTACGTGAGGCTAGGATAAATAGATGAAATGGATGAATAAATAAGTGAATGAGTCAAGGCAAATCACGTGATAGTGGCGTATGCTGATTAGATTTACTTGCGCGGTTTTTGTTCGGGTGAATATGTATATAGTGAGAGGGTTTGTGGTTACAAGGTTGGGGGCAAAAGTTTGGAAAATGAGTGTGTGTATATATCATGCTGTGTTATTATGCTTGACTACAAAGTACGAGTTTTTTCCCCCTAAAAAATGCCTATGATGTCGTTCCTTAGAAAGTTAAACAGTTCTGTGATTTATCGTATACTAACGTTACTTTAACGAGTTCTACAATATAAATATATATATATATATTTTTCTCTCTCTCTTCCTATCTCCACGAGAAAAAAAAAAAAAAAACTAAATATATATGACGCTTGAATTGCGCACTTTATTGTCCAGTGTATAATATAAGAAAAAGGATTATCATTCACTGTCATTTTATGGTACAACAAAAAATGCAATCTCGGACCTTGGCGAATACACGTAAATCCTGAGGAAGTCTCCCCTTGGAAAAGAAAACGGGAAAAGGGCGGAGCTATTACTTTGCTTTTCCTGTACCCTGCTGTTTCACTGTAATGTATGTATTTTAGGGTTACATGTGGATGTGTTATGTATTTCATCGCTTATTCAAGTACTTTTTTATGACGCCAAACTTAATGCTTATGATATGCGTACATACGTGAACTCATCTTGATAATCTAAATTCCAGTTGATATACGTGATATAATACATATATATATAATTATGTATAAATGTATGTATGTATTTTACGCGCACGCGCGCGAAATACATATATACATACATACATGTGTTTGTGTGTGTATGTGTGTGTGTGTGTGTGTGTGTGTGTGTGTGTGTGTGTGTGTGTGTGTGTGCACG
>NC_061827.1:2931870-2939370 GCF_019202785.1 Penaeus chinensis | reverse complement strand
CCTCTTTCAGGACTTAATACCTTTGTGTTTTTTTTTAAGGGAGGAGAGGAAGGGAAGGAAGGGAGAAGGGAGGGGGAGAGAGGAAAGGAAGGAAGGGAGAAGGGAGGGGGAGAGAGGAAGGGAGGAGGGAGGGAAGGGTGTAGGGGGAAGGAAAGGAAGGAGAGGGGAGGAGAGGGGAAAAGGAAGGGAGGGGGAGAGAGGAAAGGAAGGAAGGGAGAAGGGAGGGGGAGAGAGGAAGGGAGGAGGGAGGGAAGGGTGTAGGGGGAAGGAAAGGAAGGAGAGGGGAAAAGTAAGGGAGGGGAGGGGAGAGGAAGGGATGAAAGGAGAGGGGAGAGGAGGGGAGGGGAGGGGAGGGAAGGGAAGCGTAGCATGAATGAGTGCCAGACACCACCAAGCTTGTTTGACCGCAACGGGTGCCTACGGTGGGGCAGGTGAGAAGGGGGTGAGGAAGGGAGCATTAGGGACAAGGGAAGAAGAGAGAGGGGGAGAAGGGTTACTGCTGAGGTTTGGGAAGGCTACTTAGGGAAGAGGGGGGAGGGGGGGAAGCCATTACGGCGGCGAAGTGGGCCAGTCGATGAGGTTAATTGGCGCCCAGCGAAAACGGCTGATTAGCGAGTGGCAGTTAGCCTGTTTGGCTTCCGTACATAAACAGAGTAACCTAATTGTCTCGTACGGAAGAATTAACGTCTTCTTTTCTTCTTCTTCTGCGTCTTCTTCTTCTTCTTCTTCTACTTCTTCTTCTTCTTTTAGATTTACATTTTTTTTTCTTGTTTGGGATACCGATGGGTATATTGCAAATGAATAGAAATCGGATATCGGTCTTAGATAATTAAATAAAGTACGAATCCGCATCGGAAAGGAGGAGGATAAGCGAGAGAGAGCGAGAGAGAGAGAGAGAGAGAGAGAGAGAGAGAGAGAGAGAGAGAGAGAGAGAGAGAGAGAGAGAGAGAGAGAGAGAGAGAGCGAGAGAAAAGGGTAAAAGGGAGAAGGCAGCGAAAGGGTGGAGTGCGCATTCCTGGCGAATCTGAAGGGATTTAAGGTCGAATTTCGCGCCCGCCTCGTCAGTAGCTCAGGATGGGTCCGCTGATGGCGATTCGGTTGAAGGTGGGAGAGGGGTTTAAGGCGGCTGTGGTTTAACGCGTTATTGTGACTCTTGGGAGGGACGAGGTGTTAATGGCGCTGCGTCTGAGTGCCAGTCTGGCCTTCCTCTTTGTGAAAGCTGATACTGGGATAGCTTTGTGGGAAGAAAAAACAAAGCAGTATAAAAATGTTTAATATATTTGGAGAAAAAAATCGTATCGTTAAGCATGTGACAAGAGAAACGTATATAGGATACAACAAATATATATATTATCTAAGTTTGGAAAATTATATGCCATGGTAATCGTGATGAACGGAATCAAGAGCAAATAAAAATATAGTAAAGTAAGAGTAAGTAAGAGTAAATATATATATATATATATCTAATCTAAGTTCTGAAAATGCTATTCAGTAGTAATCATGACGAACGGAATCAAATAGATTAAAGAAAGAATTGGATCAGACCATTTTAATCCCTGCTTGCTCAGTTGCACCTTTTTTTTTTTTTTGCAATGATATGCAAATTAATCAAGAGAAGCGGACCTCATATCGCCGTCAAGGTTGTCGCAGCTGTAGTTACCGTGTCATACAAGGGATTTCATGTCTTCCCTCTGCTTTTCCAAAGTTAAATGCACATTACCTGCTTGGCTGCTGCTTATCATGAATTCTGAATGGCGCTTTATCTCGGGTTCATGACTGGGACGCGGCGGAGACAGAATGAATCATGGCAGTGAGTGGCTGGTTTGGTGTTTGTTACGAAGGCCGCTATTGCCTGGTTTGGTGTTTGTTTCGAAGGTCGCTATTGGCTGGTTTGGTGTTTGTTGCGAAGGTCGCTATTGGCTGGTTTGGTGTTTGTTGCGAAGGTCGCTATTGGCTGGTTTGGTGTTTGTTGCGAAGGTCGCTATTGGCTGGTTTGGTGTTTGTTGCGAAGGTCGCTATTGGCTGGTTTGGTGTTTGTTGCGAAGGTCGCTATTGGCTGGTTTGGTGTTTGTTGCGAAGGTCGCTATTGGCTGGTTTGGTGTTTGTTGCGAAGGTCGCTATTGGCTGGTTTGGTGTTTGTTGCGAAGGTCGCTATTGGCTGGTTTGGTGTTTGTTGCGAAGGTCGCTATTGGCTGGTTTGGTGTTTGTTGCGAAGGTCGCTATTGGCTGGTTTGGTGTTTGTTACGAAGGTCGCTATTAGCTGGTTTGGTGTTTGTTACGAAGGTCGCTGTTGGCTGGTTTGGTGTTTGTTACGAAGGTCGCTATTGGCTGGTTTGGTGGTTGTTACGAAGGTCGCTATTGCCTGGTTTGGTGTTTGTTGCGAAGGTCGCTATTGGCTGGTTTGGTGTTTGTTGCGAAGGTCGCTATTTGCTGGTTTGGTGTTTGTTGCGAAGGTCGCTATTGGCTGGTTTGGTGTTTGTTGCGAAGGTCGCTATTGGCTGGTTTGGTGTTTGTTGCGGAGGTCGCTATTGGCTGGTTTGGTGTTTGTTGCGAAGGTCGCTATTGGCTGGTTTGGTGTTTGTTACGAAGGTCGCTATTGGCTGGTTTGGTGTTTGTTACGAAGGTCGCTATTGGCTGGTTTGGTGTTTGTTGCGAAGGTCGCTATTGGCTGGTTTGGTGTTTGTTGCGGAGGTCGCTATTGCCTGGTTTGGTGTTTGTTACGTAGGTCACTATTAGCTGGTTTGGTGCTTGTTACGTAGGTCGCTATTGGCTGGTTTGGTGTTTGTTACGTAGGTCGCTATTGGCTGGTTTGGTGCTTGTTACGTAGGTCGCTATAGGCTGGTTTGGTGTTTGTTACGTAGGTCGCTATTGGCTACTGCTTGTGCGTTCGATTCGGTGTCTCGGACTATAGTTACCGCCCTTACTGCAAACCATGCGAATTCGATGATGGAGCTTAGACTTCGGATTAAGATGTTTGTAACTTATTTATTAACCATAACAACGTCTACACTTCAGTTCAGTATTGCAACTCTTTTTACAAGTATTACAATTTGGTCTAATTATATACAGCGTGATATACTGGTAATCATTGATCACCAACTCTAATCAACGCCGAAGTCATGGCTCTAGCGTCGCATTCAAATCGTTTGCGGTAATGGTGGTAACCCTGCCTCGGACATAGTTTTTACGCGATTCGAAGCCAATATTTTCTGATAATTGGATAATGGGATAGTGTAGAAATGACGAGGCTATTTGGTTGACGAAAAAGGGAGGGTGATAAGATTAGATAAGGTAAGAATGTTTAATAGATTGTTTTGTAGATTGCGGTTTTATTCATAACCATGAGTAATCCTTTAACTGTGTTACTTACCCCTTCAACCGACTACAAAAATTATTATTATTATTTGTTTTTATTTTAAAGTGTTATTCACGTGTTTTCAGTGCATATCTCTCTCGCTCTCTTTCTCCCTCTCCCTCTCCCTCTCCCTCCCTGCCTCTTCCTCTCTCCCTCCTCCTCCCTCCACCCCCCCCTCTCTCTCTCTCTCTTTCTCTCTCTCTCTCTCTCTCTCTCTCTCTCTCTCTCTCTCTCTCTCTCTTTCATATAATACGGCTAAACAAATTTGTCTTTAGATACATTTCCAATTATTCGCGTCTTATATCATAATAATTGCAGCCATATCTCATTCGCATTTTACAGATTCAAATAAGGACATTTCTGTCTCGAAGCGGAAGTGGGTTCTATAATATAATTTTGGGGATATGGGAAAAAAGGAGACATTTAATAGCTTCTACTTGGCACGGGACGTAAATATAACAAACTTGATATGTTTTTAGTTGTACATTTTTTCGCGTTTTCTAGAATCAATATCATTATCTTGCTTATTTATTTGTTTCTTTTTTATTATTATTATTATTTTTTTTGTTTTTTTTTTGTATATGAATACCCACTAAGTTGTATTGCTTTAGATCAATCTTTCTTTTTTTTCTCATTTCTTTTCTCTCGCGTTTTTTATTTCCACATCTGTCTTATCTCTCCCCCCCTCCCCTTCCCTCTCTCCCCCCCTTCCCCCATCGCTCCTTCCGCCATGTTCACGTTTTGTTCTTTTCATTCTGTCTCTTCCCCTTCTTCTCCCCTCCTCCCTCCCCTCTCTTCGCAAAGAGAGGAGGGGGTGCATGGCGAGTGGGCATGCATGACGAGGGGGTAAGAACTGGCTAGGAACACAATGTGTGTGTGTGTGTGTGCGTTTGTGAGTGTACGTGTGTGTGCGTGTGTGTGCGTTTGTGATTGTACATGTACGTGTGCGTGTGCATGTTAGCGCATGGCGACCGACTAAGTGAAGCTGTGAGTGCATGGCGGTTGAGAGACATTGTGTGCATGAACAACAGGAGTGCGTGGGAGGCAATGGCTGGGGGAGTAAGTACTCGCATTCAGAAGGGGGGGGGAAGGGGGGGGATTCTGCATGGCGTGTGAAGGATTATGCGTATGTGTGAATGACGTCATGCGAAACGTTTGCAAGGGCGACGCGAGCGGCTGTTGAGGGCGGGAGGGAGCGACGGCGTGTGTGTGTGTGTGTGGGGGGGGGGGGGGGTGAAGGCTGCATGGCCGTTTTTGCCAAGGATGAGATTTCACGTCAGAACAATAGGGCTAGATTACAACTCTCTCAGTTGGCAAATTTAAGTCATTATTTTCAACCTTGTAGTGACGCACAAAAACATTCAGAAGAGCTTTGATGTGATACAAGCGAGTGAGATGTATTATTAGCACATCGTAGTGCCGAGAAGATATTTTAAGTGGGCCAAAAGTCAGTCCAAACTGCAGTTCAGTAATCAGGGGCAGCAGCTAATCAGTCCTTACATCTGTCATTTGGTCACAGCAGCTGTTGCCCTCCCCTCCCCTCCCCTCCCCTCCCTTATCTCCCCTCCCCTCCCCACCCTTATCTCACCCCCCTCCCCTCCCCTCCCCTCCCCACGTATCACCCACGCAAAATATTCTTTGTCTTTATTCAATTTTTACGTGGCACCAGGCAGGCATTAAAACCCACGTAGGTATGCACTGAAATATACGGGAAAAAATGCTTGTTTTTGGCGGCGAGGAATTCTCGTATGCGAGGAAGAAAACGGTTTTAATGTCTTCACTTTCTAAGCCTTCTTGCCGTATCGATTTCGACATGAGTAAGCTTTTAGAAGTGATTAGTGGTACATAGAGCGTCCTCGTTTTTGTTGAAGGGACCTCAGCTCAAGAGGCAAGGACCCTTCGGTGAACTTTAGGGAGAGGGGGAGAGGGAAGGGGGAAGGGGGAAAGAGGAGATGGGAGAATGGGGAAGGGGGAAGGGGGAAAGAGGAGAGGGGAGAATGGGGAAGGGGAAAGGGGGAGAGAGGAGAGGGGGGATGGGGAAGGGGAAAGGGGGAGAGAGGAGAGGGGAGAATGGGGAAGGGGGAAGGGAGAGAGAGGAGAGGGGAGAATGGGGAAAGGGGAAGGGAGAGAGAGGAGAGGGGGGATGGGGAAGGGGGTAGAGAGGAGAGGGGAGAATGGGGAAGGGGGAAGGGGGAGAGAAAAGAAGGAAGAATGGGGAAGGGGAAAGGAGGAGAGAGGAGAGGAGCGAATGAGGGAAGAGAGAGAGGGGAATAGGGGAAGAAGGGAAGGGGTGGAAGGTAGGAAAGAGGAAACAAGTGAAAGACTGAACAAGAGATAAGGAAGGCAGAAATAAAGAGAAAGGGGGTTCAACATTACCAATTTATCGCTTAATCAATCTGTTCCTGGAGCGGCATCAGAGAGCCCCCGGAGCTGGGAATAATCTAACAATTATGTTGGTGATTACAGGGTAACGATATAATTATATTGTTTTTGTACCCGAAACATTAGCTAACCATTCGGGCTGAACATATTACAATTTTTTTTTTCTTTTTTTTTGGGGGGGAGGGGTTAGGTGCAAATATTTTTTTATTTATTTTATTATTATTATTTATTTATTTATTTATTTTTTTTGCGTCAAATAAAAAAAAAAGAGAATTAGCACATTCCTCCGTTTTCTCTGTCGTCTTGTACTTCCCGTGTTCTGTTTTTCTTGTAAATTGTCGTGTGGCGTGTTCGTAAGCTTTCTTCGTAGATTTTTTTTTTTTTTTTGTATTTGTGTTGTCCTCATTGCATTCAGTGTCCTTTGTTTTGTAAATTGATGAGATTCCTGATATTTATGATATAATTTTGACACTTTTTAAAATGTATGTATGTGGATGTTCAGTAGAATCCCTCGGTGATATCAATTGAAATACAGAGAAGAAATGTTGATCAGAAGGACAAACATTATTTATGTTTGCAGGTCTCACACACACGCGCGCGCACGCACACACACACACACACACACACACACACACACACACACACACACACACACACACACACACACACACACTCACACACACACACACACACACACACACTCACACACACACACACACACACACACACACACACACACACACACACACACACACTCACACACACACACACACACACACACACACACACGTATATATATATATATATATATATACATATATATATAAATATTAATAGATGCTGTATATATAGAAATCAACATCATACAATCCTAGCCATATAGATCACACAGATAGTGAATGTATAAATGCCTATAAACTGTATCGCTGACAATATATATATATATACACACACACATACACGTTTCACTGCACACATACAGTGAGATATTACACAGTGACCTTAATCTTCATTCCATAGCATTCCAGAGATGTTTCTCACAAGGTGTGCTCTCACCCCGCCCTTGCCCGCCAGTGACTACCACAAACACAAACAACAACATGGTGTAAATAACACATGTCCTCTCTCTCTCCCTCTCTCTTTCGTGCTGCGGCACTAGACTCTGGTAAAGAGGATGCCGTCCGTGAGTACATTGTTTATATATATATATATACCTCTTGTCTACGTCTGTGTCCTGCTGTGCCTTTGCCCGGTCAGTCAGCAAGCACAGGCACAGGCACAGCCACGCACGCACCTCGCACACTGATTTGCCTCGCCCTGGGTTGCTCTCTGGGGTCAGATTACGAGGGGGGGGGAGGGGGGTAGAGGGCACTCTGATGCGTGTACATTCATACATACTCGTACATCCAGGCCTTTGTCTTACAGTGGGCAGAGATACAGGCTGATCATATGTTTGTGTATGAGTATATATATATATGTATGTGTATATATATGTATATACTGTATATATGTATATGTTTATGATATATATGTATATATATTTATATATTTATATATTTACACATGATGCATTATATCAGAGAGCACTAACATAAAAGCACACTGATATTCTGAGCACATGTTTGACATTGGCCTGTGGGTTCCGAAAGGTACTGGAGTGACCTTGATCTATTTCCACTATCGATTTTTGGCCTTTTCTTGGTCCTCGTGACGTCACGTGAGAATCATGACGTCACAGGAGGCAAGGGCCACTCAGGGGATGG
>NC_061827.1:2919370-2924370 GCF_019202785.1 Penaeus chinensis | reverse complement strand
ATAGAGGGCTGCGTATATATAATTGGGGGACCGCCCTTCCCCCCCCCCCTTTCCCCCTTCCATTTCCCTACATCGATCGCTCCCCTTTTTCCCTCGTTTTCTCCTGTGTTCATCGATCTTTGAACTTAGTTCCCTCCAACCCCCTTATTTCTTTTCATTTTTTGTTCATCCTTTCTCGTTTTTTTCTGTCAGAAGTTTCGTCTTGTTTGCTCAAGGTTTTTTTGTTTGTTTAGTTGTTCTTGTTCTTGTTAATATACTTTTCTTCTTCTTTTTATTTTACTTTTTCTCTTTCTCTTTCTTCTTTTTCTTTTTCTTCATTTTCTTCTTCTTCTTCTTCTTCTTCTTTTTTGTTTTTCTTCTTCTTTTTTTTTTTCTTTTTTCTTTTTTTTTCTTCTTCGTTTCTTTTTTCTTCTTCTTCTTTTCTTTTAGTATCCTTTCTCGCGTTATCTACTGATTTGTATGTTTTCGTATGTATTAACCTATTTATTTGTTTACTTATTTACGTTTTTATTATATTCATTATTTTTTTAATTTCGTCTTTAGAGAGAATTTACAATATAATTATATTTCTATTGTTACTTTCCTGGTCACCGTTTGTTCTGTGGTCAAGTAAATTCGTTATTATGTTACCATTCATTTTTTTTTTTATTATCTTCACTCAAGATAAGTTTGAAAGTCGCATGAACTACGCTCGTATTTTTACATGGGGGGGAAGGGGGGGGGGGCGTGTACACAAATTAACTTGATATACGTCGCTACCAACGTGTAATTTTTTCCCTCTCTCTTTCTTTTCTCCTCTCTCTCCTCTCTCTCTCATCTCTCTCTCTCTCTCCATTCTCTTCTCTCTCTCTCTCAACTTTTCTCTCTTGCCGGTCTCTCATGTTCCACTCTCTATCTCTCCGCTCCTCTCTCTCCCCTCGCCTCTCTCCTCTCTCTTTTCCTCTCTCTTCCTTTTCTCCGCCTCCTTCCTTTTTTTTTAACTTTTTTCGATTTTTTCACGAAAAAAAGATGCACAAATTTGAAAAGACGGCGGGCTGCGGTGGGGGGTGGGGGGGAACGAGGAGGAAGTTGGGTGTGTTTTCCCCTTGGGACGCGGTTTGGGGAGGCCCCGCCGCGGGGGGGGGGCCCCGGCGCGGCGAACCCGCTGGCGGCGACGGGAGGATGAGGGAAGGCCCCGAAGAGACGCACGACGGAAAAAAGGGCGACGCCCCGGGGACACGCCGACCGGCCGGGAAGCAAGCGAAAACTCAGAACCGAAGAGGGGAAAGAAGACGCCCCCAAACGCCCCCGGCGCACGCCGCCGCCGAGACGAACGGAGCGGACCCCCCCCAGCCCCTTAGGGCCGCGCACCCGGCCCGCGCCACGAGCGAAGGCCCCGCGCCGAAGCAGGAAGCCTCCAGCCGGGGCGCGCGGACGCCGCGAGCCGCTCTCCGAAAGTCGTCCGCCTCCGCACACCGCCTCCTTTCCCCCCCCTTTCTCCTCTCCCCCGGCCCTCCTCTCCCCCCCCCTTTCCTCTTCCACCTTCTCCCCTCCCTCCCTCCTCCCCCTTTCCTCCCTCCCCTCCTCCCTCATCTCCTACCTCCCCCTTTCCCCTTTATCCCCCCCTTTCCTCTCCTCCTCACTCCTTCCTCTTCCTCCTCTCCTCCTCCTCCTCCTCCTTCCTCCTCCTCATCCCCTTTCCCCTTCCTCCTCCTTCCTCCTCCTCCCTTCCCTCTCCCCCCCTCCTCCTCCTCCCCTTCCCTCCTCCTCCCTTTTTCCTCCTCCTCCTCTTTCCTTTCCTCTCCTCCTCCCTTCCCTCCTCCTCCACCCATCCTCCTCCTTCCCACCTCCTCATCCTTCCTCCTCTCTTCCCCTCCCCTCCTCTCCCCCTCTTCCCCTTTTCTTCACTCCCTCCAAGTTGCGTCAGCCGATAGACCGGTTATTACATATATTTATCCCTCTGTCTCATTCTTTCCTTTATTATTTTCCCTGTGTTGTTATCCCATTTTATACCAGACGGAAAGGAGAGGCGAGGATCTGCGACAGACAGACAGACAGACAGACAGACAGACAGACAGACAGACAGACAGACAGACAGACAGACAGACAGACAGACAGTAAGACAGACAGACAGACAGACAGACAGACAGTAAGACAGACAGACAGACAGACAGACAGACACAGATACAGAGACAGACAAAGGGATAAACAGAGAAAAATGTATTATGATAATTTTCTGTTTTATTTATTTCTTCTGTCTTTTGGCGACAACGAAATCTGTTTGTTATGATTTTAGTAAAAAGATCGATTCAACGGCTGATTTTTTAGGCTATTTTACAATAGATAATGATTTTTTTTAATGAATTATTAGTACTTTCCGTGTAGAGTGAATCCACCGGCCGATTCTGAAGTTATTTTATAGTGAATAATGGTCTTTGTATACGGATGATTGGTAACTGAGTGTCTAGTGGATTAATCGTCGTGTTTATAGCTAAATAAGGGTTTTGTTTCGGTCAGTTTTATGGTCTTGTTTACGCTGGTGTTTACGATCCGTAAAGGGGCCTTGTTTAAAAAAATGATTTATTTTTTCTTTTCTTTTTTTAAAGGCAAAGGGGTCAGAAAGGAAAATGGTATAGGATAAACAATTAAAGTTTTTAGGAGACTTGGTGATGGGGGGAGGGAAGCAGGGGGAGGAGGGGGAGAGAGGGGGCAGAGAGAGGTGGGGGGGGGGAGAGATGATGGGAAAGCAAGGAGAGTAATGAGAGAAGTGTGTGTGTGGGGGGGGGGGGTTGTGAAGGCGGTCGAGTAATTAACATAAAAGGATATAATATGAACCTGATTTAATCTAAGCAGGGAACTCGGGGAGGTTGCGTACCCTGGCAGGCAATTGCAACCTTGAGCAGAGGATTAAAGTAAAAAAAAGAAAAAAAGAAAAAGGAAAAAGAAAAAAAATCCTCATCCCTTCGAGCTAAGGGGGGAGGAGGGGGTAAGGGGTAAAGGGAAAGGGTGGGGGGGAGGGAAGTAAGCCAGAGGCCGTGACGATCGTTAAAGAAAAAAAAAAAAATCGTTAAAACCATTTATTTTTTCTTCTCTCTCTATCACGGGTGTTGTTGAAATTAATTTTGATGACAGTAGAGAGTAACAGACGATGATGATCTCCCCAGCGATGATGACGGTGCATTGGCGATGAGCTGGAGTTGGAAGAAATAATAGAGACTTAAGGGGGGAGGGAGGAGAGGAGAGGAGAGGAAAGGAGAGGGAGAAGAGGAAGGAGAGGAGAGCAGAGGAGAGGGGAGGGAAGTGGGGGAAAGGGAGAGGAAGGAGAGGAGGGAGGGGGAGAAGAGGAGAGGAGAGGAGAGGAGAGGAGAGGAGAGGAGAGGAGAGGAGAGGAGAGGAGAGGAGAGGAGAGGAGAGGAGAGGAGAGGAGAGGGAAGTAGGGAGAAGGGAGAGGGAGAAGAAGGAATGGGGAAGTTGGAGGAAGGAAAAGAAGGAAAGGAGGGGAAAGGGAAGTGTAGGGAAAGGAGAGGGAGGAGAGAAAGGAAGAGGGAAGTGGGGAAGGGAAAGGGAAAGGGAGCTGAGGAGAGAAGAAACAAGGAAGAGGAAACTCAGTGAGGAAAACGGAAAAGGAGGTGGAGAGAGGGAAAGAAAGGAGAGATGAAATGGGGAAAGATGAGGGAGGTGGTTAAAGTGAAGTAATGGCAAGGGGGAGATGGGGAGAGGGGAGGGGAGAGAGGTGGGGAAGTGGGGAGAGGGGAGGGAAGGGGAGAGAGGTGGGGAGATGGGGAGAGAGAAGGGGAAGGAAGATAGGTAAGGTGGGGAGAGGGGAGGGGAGGGAAGATGAGGGCGAGGTGGGGAGAGGGGAGGCGAGGGAAGATGAGGGCGAGGTGGGGAGAGGGGAGGCGAGGGAAGATGGGGAGGAGGTTGGGAAAAAGGGGGGGGGGGGAGGGAGGAGGACAGAAGGCTTGATGGATCCGGAGGCCACGTGGTATGTTGCTGCCTTCGGGGTGTCCATTATTTTTTATTGCGGCTGAACACCATCGCTGATTGGGTGGCGGCTCCCTCGGCGAGTTATGGGCGGGATTTGTTAATATCTTTGTGTGTCTCCCTTTTTTTTATTTGTGTTTTTATTATGTTTTTTTTAATGAGAGTAGATCGATTTAAAAAAAACAACAAATTATGAAGCGATGTTTCTTTCTTTCTTGTGTTTTTTTCTTTCTTTCTTTCGTTGCTTGATCTTTTATCTTTATCTTCCTCTTTTCCTCTTCTTTGTTGGCCCGTCGAGGATTTTCCTCCCTCCACCCCCTTTACTTTTACTCTCTTTATGTTTATTATTGGCCTTCGTCTCTCTTCCTACTGTTCGATTGTTACTGCATTATCCTCGTCCTTGCTTCTCCCCCCCCCCCTCCTCCGGCCTCTTCCTATCCCTTCTTCCCCTTCCTTTCTCATCCTCCCTCCTACTCTTCTCTCGTCTTTCCTCTTTCTCCCTCTCCCTTTCTCTTCCTCCCCCCCCTTCCTTTCTCCTTTTCCTCTCCCTTTCTCCTTCCACCTCCCTCTCCTTTTTTCCTCCTCTCTCCTTCTCCCTCTCCCTTCCTCCTCCTCCTTCCACCTCCCTCTCCCTTCCTCCTCCTCCTTTCACCTCCCTCTCCCTTCCTCCTCCTCCATTCTTCTCCCCCCTTCCTTTCTCCTACTCCCCCCTCTTCCCCCCCCTCCCCTTGCCCTTCCCCTAAATCGAAGCTTAAAGGATTTTGAGAAAATTCCAGCTGTTGTTGATCTCCTTTTATTGACACAACGATGCTATTATGCAAGATTCACGGTGAATGACAGGACGGGGGGGGGGGGGGCTACGGGGAGGGGGAGTGGGGGTTACGGGGAGGGGGGAGAGGGTACGAGGAGAGGGAGGAGGGAGGAGGGAAAGGGGGGGAGAGGGGATTTCTCTTGTAATCCGCGTGTCGTTGTAATCCATACCAATTTTAATTCTTGTCGACAATGGCTTATTTTCTTTCATTAATCCTTTTTTTTTC
>NC_061827.1:2909764-2914270 GCF_019202785.1 Penaeus chinensis | reverse complement strand
TTTTTTCTCTCTCTCTCTTTCTTTCTCTCTCTCTTTTTTTCTTACTGTTTCAAGGTGTTTGGTGACATCGATAGATGTAGGGAGGAAGGGAATGAAGGGGGGGAGGAAGGAGGGAGGGAGGAAGGGAATGAAGGGGGGGGGAGGGGGGAGGAGAGAGGGAGGGAGGGAAGGGGGGAAGGGGGAATGGGGTTAATGAAAAGGAAAACGACTGGTGATAATAAACAAAAAAATCAGAAATGAAGGAAAAAACTAAAAGTAAAGAAAAGCAGATCCCATTTCCCCCCCAAAAAAAATCTACAGTAACTTTCCCTAAAAAACGACACATTTCCCCCCAAAATCTACAGTAAATTTCCCTAAAATACAGATCCCATTTCCCCCCCAAAAAATCTACAGTAACTTTCCCTAAAATACGACACATTTCCACTCGTTCTACAACAGTCATAACACACACAAACGAAACTACAAGAACAATTACCGCAATCAACGGTTATTTACAGCATCCACAACCGTGACGAATTCCCCCCCCCTCCCCCCACCCCCCACCCCCCCACACACACACATCCGTCGCCTCTTTTGTTGTTCCTTGCAACAATGACAACAACAACTACAACTAATTCTATTACGAACGGTGAGTAAATGTTAATCCTTCCGAGGCTTGTGTCAACATGCCCTATGACGTCATAAGGGATGGTGACGTCATAGGGCAGTAAGAGAACGAATAAATATATTTTTTTATTTTCTCTCATCAATTCAATGCTTAAATAAATAAAATAAATTCCCCATTTTTCTTATAAAAAAGTTCTGTAATATTACTCGTAAGTACATAAATAAGTGTCCAAATATCGTTCATAAATTCACTTCTTTTAAAAAGAAATGAATATATAATGAAGCCCGTAATACACATGAATAAATTAAAATCCCTTTACAAAATGAATAACTGAAATTCCCTCTTCAAAATGAATTTAAAAAATGCATAAAAAAAAACAGACAAACCGATCCGATTTCAAAACACACAAATTAAGAAGTGTACAAAAATAAATAAATAAATAAATATACAAATAAAACACGTAAAAATAGTAAAAACTGAAAATGTGTGTGTGTGTGTGTGTGTGTGTGTGTGTGTGTGTGTGTGTGTAAAACAAAAGCACAAGTACCAACGATGATGAATTATAAATCCGAATTTTCCGATCCGCTTTAAAGATGCCGAGAAAAAAAAAAAATACTTATCAAAGCATCACCAATTAAAAGCGGCCTGAGAAGCCGCGAAAGTTCTTAGGGAGAAGGAAGTCAAAAGATGTCACCTTTGACCTTATCCCTCCCTCTCTCCCTCCCTCCCTCCCTCCCGCCCTCCCTCCCTCCCTCCCTCCCTCTCCCGCCCATCTCCCTCCCTCCCTATCCCATCTCCATCTCCTACCCTCCTCCGTCCATTTACGTCTCCCTCCCTCCTTCCTCTGCTCCCTCCCTCCCTCCCCCACCAATCTCCCCTTCCCTCCCTCCCTCCCTCCCTCCCTCCCCCACCAATCTCCCCTTCCCTCCCTCCCTCCCTCCCTCCCCCACCAATCTCCCTTCCCTCCCTCTCCCACGCTCCCCTCTTACCCACACAAATCCCCCCGGAAGCAAACTCTTTTCACGCTTCACTACGTCTCCGTGTCATCTCAAAAGATCAAGACAAAAAAAAAAAAAAAAAAAAAAGGAAAAATTAAAAAAAAAAAAGGATTTAATTCTTACCGATCCCCTGTGCTTCCCCCATTACCTGTGGTGGAGCCCGAAATCGTGACGTAATTTGCGTTTTCTTTCGCTCTTCCCGTTTTCTTTCAGAGGCTGGAAAGTTTGCGAGGCTGATAACGGAATTTCTTCGTCGAGGAGAACGATTGAATAACTGGCGTAAATAACATGACATGGCGTATCATTCTGTTCCTTTAATTATGGTTTTCTCGTTGATTTATTTCTTATTTTTCCCCTTTTTTCTTCCTTTCTTTATTTCTTTTTCTTTCTCTCCATTTCGCATGATCTACCTTTTTCATTCGCTTTATCAGCAATCTATTTCCTTTCTTTTCCCTTTGTTATACATTTTATCTCAAAGAAAAAAAAATCATTTACATCATTTACCTTCCTCAACAATTTCTTTCTTCAAGAGATACATCCTAACCTTTAAAACATGAATAAAAATAATAATAATAAAAAAAAGTAAAAATCAAGATGGACTCTCGCATGAACCCGGAGTGCATGACCCCCTACGTCATCCCTACGTCATCGCCTACCAAATGTCCCGCCTCTTGTACAAACTAGTGAACAAAAGACCACCTTTAATTACCGCTGCTTCGCTATTTTGCCTCACCCCCACCCTTCACCACGCCCCCCCCCCTCCCCCCTCTTTCCCTCTTCGCCGTTCGTTCCGTTAAAAGCAGTGCAGTCACTTATCTGGATTCACAATGAAGAGGAATCTCTCTCTCTCTCTCTCTCTCTCTCTCTCTCTCTCTCTCTCTCTCTCTCTCTCTCTCTCTCTCTCTCTCTCTCTCAATCAATCACACTCTCTAGATCACTCACTCTCACTCTCACTCCTCTCCCTTTCTCCCCCTCCCCCTCTCCCTCCCCCTCCCCCCCTCTCCCCTCTCTCCCTCTCTCCCCCCTCCCTCCCTCCCTCCCTCCCCCCCCCTCTCCCTCTCTCTCCCCTCCCTCCCTCCCTCCCTCCCTCCCTCCCTCCCTCCCTCCTTCCCTCCCTCTCTCGCTGGAAGGAATGATTTCATCTTCCATACAGTCCGAACCGACGTCCTTCAGATACACTAAGACGCGATTAAATCAAAGTCAAGGTTTTGAATATTTGCCATTGTGTTTTTTCTTTTCTTTTCTTTTCGACAAGTATCTGGGAATGGAGTAAGGAAAGTAGTCGATTTTCTTGGCAATACCGTGTAGATTTCAAGGAATTTATCCGCGGTTTAAAGAGAAATAGAGAGAGAGAGAGAGAGATAGAGAGAGAGAGAGAGAGAGAGAGAGAGAGAGAGAGAGAGAGAGAGAGAGAGAGAGAGAGAGGAGAGAGAGAGAGAGAAAGGGGGGGGGGTTGAGACGGAGGCAGTGGAGTAAGCCAGATACCCAAACTTTAAAAACGCTTCCCTTACGAAAAAAATAACACCTGAAGAGACCAGCTGTTCTCGCGCCTCCTCGAAACGGAAGAAGCTCGAGGGGCATGTGACCTCCCCCCCCCCTCGTCCGCCCGCCCCTTCACTCTCCTCGAGGGTGCCTCCGGGTCGCGAAAGAGCCGCACGCGACCCTCACTTCCTCCCTGACCCCGGGGCGAGCAAGGTCAAATCCCATTTTTTGAGACGTGCGAGTCCAGTCGCCATTGTTAGCGTGTCGCGGAGTCTTCGTGCCCCGTTCTCCCTCTCTCTCTCTTTTTTTAATCTTTTCCTTTTTTTTATATTTCTAATCAACCCCGACATCTTGAGCCCTTCGCGTCAATAAAACAATCTCGCCTTTTGAGCTGTTCGGTGGAGGTCTCCCTCTCTCGCCTCAAAAGGGAACCGAGCTCGAAGCCAGTCCTATTCCGACGCCATTAAACGTCGCGGCAAAAATGTCGTTGTCCTCCGCCATGCTATTTTTTTTCTCTCTTTCTCCTCCTCCTCCTCCTTCTTCTTGTTCTTCTTGTTCTTCCTTTTCTTCTTCACCTTCTCCTTCTCCTCCCTTTTCCTCCTCCCTGCTCTCGATTTTCTTCTGCGATATTCCCCTCTTCCCTACGCGTTCGCCCTCTCTCTCTCTCTCTCTCTCTCTCTCTCTCTCTCTCTCTCTCTCTCTCTCTCTCTCTCTCTCTCTCTCTCTCTCTCTCTCTCTCAGTTCCCTGTTTACGCTTCCAACCCTTTCCTATCTTCTTGTTGTTGCTTTTCTTCGCTAAGTTCTCTTGCGTTCCCAACGAGGTTGAAGGTTGGCTGTGTATTATCCGCGGCTTATCTGTTCATCGAAGGATAAAAACAACTTTATTACCAGTATCTTATCGCATGGATATGACAGGTGTTTACGCGATCAGCCGACCCTGATATAACGCTCCTTACCAAACCTCTTCCTGAAATTTCCGATCTACAAAGGTCTTCAGCTCAGTCCACTACATGAATGTATATATGTGCATGTAATGTACATGTATATGCGCATATATATACAATCATATATATATATATATATATATATATATATATATATATATATACACATATACATACATATATATATATATATATATATATATATATATATATATATATATATATATACACGCATATACATATATATATATATATATATATATATATATATATATATATGCATATGTGTATATATACATACAATATATATATATATATATGTATATATATACATATATATACATACACATATATAAACTTACATGTTCGTATGCCAACTACCTTTTCCGAAAATATGATACCACTTTAATTGCCTCCAAATTAACTGCCCAAAATATCCCACCCAATCTTCCTTTCGCTTCCTGGTCCTCAACTG
>NC_061827.1:2897264-2904764 GCF_019202785.1 Penaeus chinensis | reverse complement strand
CACACACACACACACACACACACACACACGCACGCACACACACACAAAATCACCTCAAACAAAACCTGGACACAGCCTCATAAATCCCACCACGCCGAACTCCACTCCCCACTGGCACCCCCTTCCCCCTCCTCCCCCCCTCCCTTCTCGCCTCCCCCCCCCTTGGTACCTCCAGCTGGATACCTGGTCACCCGGTAGTCCGCCGCCTTCCAAATAGGGTGACCCGCGACCCCAAGCGTGTGACCCCGCCGTTCCGTAGGCCGTTGTGGCGCCCCTCTCCCCTCTCCCCTCTCCCCTCTCTCCTCTTCCCTCTCCTCCCTTCCTTCTTTCCTCTCCCCTCTTCCTTCTTCCTTCTTCCTTCTTCCCTCTTCCCTCTCCCCTCTCTCCTCTTCCCTCTCCTCTCTTCCCTCTCCCCTCTCCCCTCTCCTCTCTCCTCTCTTCCTTCTTCCCTCTCTCCTCTCTCCTCTCTCCCCTCTTCCCTCCCTTCCGTATCTTAATCTTCCTTCCCTTTAGCTTCTCTTCCCTCTCTTCCATTCCCCCATATTCCTCTCTTATACTTTCTTTTCCCTTCCTTCCTCCCCTTTCTATTCCTCCCTTGTCCTCCGATTTGCCTTCTCTTTTCTCCCTTTCATTCCTACCCATTACATTTTCCTCCTTCCTTTCCTTCTTCTTCTTCTTCTTCTTCTTCTTCTTCTTCTTCTTCTTCTTCTTCTTCTTCTTCTTCTTCTTCTTCTTCTTCTTCTTCTTCTTCTTCTCTCTCTCCCTCTCTCCCTCCCTCTCTCCCTCCCTCTCTCTCTCCCTCTCTCTCTCCCTCTCTCTCTCCCTCTCTCTCTCCCTCTCTCTCTCCCTCTCTCCCTCCCTCCCTCCCTCCCTCCCTCCCTCCCTCCCTCCCTCCCTCCCTCCCTCCCTCCCTCCCTTCCCTCCTCTCTCTCTCTCTCTCTCTCCCTCCCTCCCAACCCTCCCTCCCTCCCTCTCTCTCTCCCTCTCTCTCTCTCTCTCCCTCTCTCTCTCCCTCTCTCCCTCTCTCTCTCTCTCTCTCTCTCTCTCTCTCTCTCTCTCTCTCTCTCTCTCTCTCTCTCTCTCTCTCTCTCTCTCTCTCTCTCTCTCTCTCTCCCTCCCTCCCTCCCTCCCTCCCTCCCCCTCCCCCCCCCACGTCCATTCACACACGCTCGGGCACTCCCATATGGGCACTAAGAAAGGTCACGTGACCATTTCGGCTGAAATGGGGTGGGGGTGAGGGAGGCAGAGGGGGGGGGGGGAGGTGAACACTGAAGCGACGTCAGACCTTCCCTCAGGGAGTATAGGGCGAAGACAAGGGTGCGAAGGTGTATTTTGTGTTCGTTGTGTCTGTCTGTCAGTCTGTCTCTGTCTCGTTCTTTCTGCTTCTGTCTCTGTCTCTCTGTCTCTCTGTCTCTTTCTGTCTCTTTATCTCTCTGTCTCTCTCCGCGTCTCTCCTTCTCTCTCATTCTCTCTCCCTCTCTATCCTTCTCTCTCTCCCTTCTTTCTTTATTTATTTCCCTCTTCCCTCGCTTTCTCCTTCCCCCCTCTCCATTCCTTTGATGATGATGATGATGGTGGTAACGATGATGATGATGATGATGATGATGATGATGATGATGATGATGATGATGATGATGATGATGATAATGATGGTGATGATGATGATAATGATGGTGATTGTGATGATGATGATGATGATGATGATGATGATGATGATGATGATGATGATGATGATAATGATAATGATAATGATGGTGATTGTGATGGTGATTGTGATGATGATGATGATGGTGATGGTGATGATGATGGTGATGGTGGTGATGATGATGGTGATGGTGGTGACGATGATGATGGTGGTGGTGGTGAATACTGATATTCTTCTTTTCACCATTACAATTGTCATTATTCTCTATCATTATCACAATCACAACCTCCGGCACCATCATCACTATTACTATTCCCACTTTGCATATCTTAATGATCATAATTGTTCGTACAAGTATTTGCATTATCAATATTCTCACGACTGTAAATTCATTTCACATTTTGTAATGAAAAAGTGCTTCAACCTCTCGAGAAAAGTCGCACAAAGACACAGTGCCACTTTCAGAGTACACAGTGCCACTACCGAGTCCTTTTAGTGATAATTACGTGTCCTTTTAGACATAATTACGTGTTCTTTTAGGCGTAATTACATGTCCGTTTTGGCACCCGCAAACGACACACACGCACGCCCGCACTCACAAACGCACGCAATTATCGCCACGCCCTCGCAGGCTCTACACCACGAGGAACAAGGGAGCTTACGACCCCTGGCGCGTGTGACCGGGGGGGGGGGGGGGGGGGGTCGTCGGGTCATCGCGGCAGGGGAATAATGACAGTGATGATGGTGAATGGCAGACGAAGAAGACGCGGTGGATTCGGTACTTTCTTTCTTTCGCTCTCTCTCTCTCTCTCTCTCTCTCTCTCTCTCTCTCTCTCTCTCTCTCTCTCTCTCTCTCTCTCTCTCTCTCCCTCCCTCCCTCCCTCCCTCCCTCCTTTCCCCCCTGTCTATATCTCCCTCCTTCCTACTCCCCCCCCCCCCCCCCCCCGCTCTGATTGGTCTCTTGTTCAGCGTGACTCCGACGTGATGTACGCACGGACGCCGACACGGCTTCGGGTACAGAGGTTTTGGTCGGAGCGGGGGGGGAGGGGAGAGTAGGGGGAGGGAGGAGGAGAGAGAAATGGGGGAAGGAATGGGGAGGGAGGAGGGGGGAGGGGGAGGAGAGAGGGGGATAGAGGAGGAGGCAATGGGTGAGGGGGATGAGAGGGAGACGGGGGGGATGGAAGAGGGAGGAGGGGAAGAGAAGGATGAAAGAGGGGGATAGGGGAGACGGGAAAGACAGGAGAGAGAAGGAAGGATGGAGAAGGGGAAATGGGGAAGCGAATGGGGAGGGGGACAGGGAAGGGGAAAGAGAGAAAAGAAAGGGAAGGGGGGCGGGAAGACGAGAGAGGGAATAAAGAAAACATGAGAAAGAGGGGAATGCACAGAGAAGAGAGAGGGAAAGGAGAACGGGGGAGAGGGGAAGAAGGGAGGGGAAGGCACTGTGTATCAGGGTCATGGATAGTACCTCGCCTACCCCCTCCCCCAACCCATACCACACCCTCTGCCCTCTCCCCCCCCCCCCTTCCCTTCACCGGCCTTCCATACCCAAAACTTTACCCATTATCTCTCTCCCATATCTCGGCGCGGGGAAGAAAGGAGGAAATGGCAAAGGGGAGAAGACAGATGACCGAGTGTTTGCGAGACACGACGCTCGAGGAGAGAGGAAAAGAGAGGAGAGGAAAGAAAAAAAAGAAAGAGAAGAGAAGAGAAGAGAAGAGAAGAGAAGAAAAGGGAAGAGACTAGAAGAGACGAAACGAGACGAGACGAGACGAGAAGAGAAGAGAAGAGAAGAGAGGAGAAGAGAAGAGAAGAAAAGAAAATTACAGAAAAGAGAAGAGAAAACAAGAGAAGAGAAAAGAAAACAGACACAAAACAAAACAAAAAATTAATAACAAAAAAAGAAAACAAGCCCAGTGACACGTAAACAAACAATCAATGACAATCAAATAAACAAATAATAGCTTCATCAAGTCGACTGTCTTCTTATTTATAATTACTAGCGTCTTGTTTATTTCTCTTTTGCTATTTCTTATTTAACAAACAATACCTTCATCACTTGTTAATTCACATTTAAATACCGATTTTCATTTACTTAAATACGTTTCCTATCTTGTTTGTCTTTAAATTTATTTCATATTTTATCCTATTATTTATTTATCATTTTTTTATCACACATACTTTTCTTTTCTTTTGTCTTTAAAGTCTTCATTCATTTTCTTCCCCTTTTTTAATAACTAATAATTTTTACTTTAATAACTAATCATTTTTCACCGATTTACACATATTCTTATAATTACTATCTCTTTCTTCTTATTCTTAAGTTTACGTCTTTAAAGCGACAATCCATTTATTTCCTTCCGTCTTTGAATCACTAAATGTCCAAGATCCCAGCAGGCACTTCCGTCCGCCAGCCTCACCCTCACGACCGTCACACTTGACCTGGCATGGAAGGGGTCACGGTTCCTGCGCTACGAGGTCAAGCTGAAGGTGGAGGTCAAGGAGTAGAATAGGGTCAAGGGGTGCCAAGGGTGGAGTGGGGGGGTAGGGTGTGTTAGGCAGGTCAGCAAGATGGCTTGAGATATCTTGAGTTGGCTTGGGGTTACTTGAAGGATGCGCCGGTAGTTGGTTGGTTTAATAAGATTTGGGGCGTTCGGGATGAGAATTTCAACTAAGGATGAGTTATTTTCGTTAGTTTGAGAACTTTAGCTTCGTCATTCACAAAATTTAAGCTTAGAAGGAGTTATTTTCGTTAGTTTGAGAATTTTAGCTTCGTTATTCACAGAATTTCAGCTTAGAATGAGTTAATTTCGTTAGCTAGAGTGAATGAGGGAGGGAAGAAAGGACATACTGAGTGAATAGAGGAAGACGATAAATGAGGCCACAAGGAAGGAGGAAGAAACAAAACAGAGTAAAGGAGAGAACGAGCGAAAAAAAATAAGATGGGGGGGAGGGGGGGAAGAAATGACTGAATGAAGAAAACAACAACAGATGCTAACAACACAAGAAAAGAGAGACAGGTAGATAAAGACATAAACAGATGAATAAAGACACAGCGAGAGCGTACGAAAAGCAATTGAAAAATACGAGACAACGGACACAACAGTCAAATTAATGATCCAATCCACCCTTCGCTTCATAACTTGAAAAAAAAAAAACATAAAACAACAACAACAACAACAAAAACAACAACAACAACAACAACAAAACAACAACAACAACAACAAAAGCATGAGTCAGTAAGAACACGAGTACGAGTGAGAGTGACTGATGGCCGCGCAGACCTTGCCGTGCGAGCCTGGAATGTCGCTCTCGGTCTGTCCGTCGAGTCAATCTTATCAATATATTCTCATCTATTTTTTTTTTATCTTCTCTCTCTCTCTCTCTCTCTCTCTCTCTCTCTCTCTCTCTCTCTCTCTCTCTCTCTCTCTCTCTCTCTCTCTCTCTCTCTCTCTCTCGTGTCCTCTCTCTCTCTCTCTCGTGTCCTCTCTCTCTCTCTCTCGTGTCCTCTCTCTCTCTCTCTCTCTCTCTCTCTCTCTCTCTCTCTCTCTCTCTCTCTCCTCTCTCTCTCTCTCTCTCTCTCTCTCTCTCTCTCTCTCTCTCTTCCCTTTCTTTCTTTTTTTAAGGGGGTATGGGGGAGGGGGGGTGCTGTGCGAAGATGTGAACGATCGACACTTTCCAAGGACTAAGCGACGCGAGGTGACAATTTCTACTTTCCAATCTTTTTTTTTTGTCTCTCTATCTCTTGTTCTGTTACGGAGATATCTGCGTGCGTGCGTGTTCTTTTGTTCTATCTGTGTGCTGGCGTGTGTGCGTGTATGTGTGTGTGTGTGTGTGTGTGTGTGTGTGTGTGTGTGTGTGTGTGTGTGTGTGTGTGTGTGTGTGTGTGTGCATGTAGGTGTGTATACATTTGCGCGTGCGTGTAAAAATGCTATTTATACATCATACATTCTAATACTTCGATCCAGCGACTATTATACACGAGTCACTAAACACACATAAAATATACAGGGCCAACTTTTTTTTTTTTTTAACAAGCTGACAAATACTTTCGTCCCATCATTTGCATTTATTGCCGCACTACGTATTTACACTATTTATCCTCCTTCTTCCTTTTAAATTAATTATCACTCGTTCTGTAAATTTATATGTATATTTTTTTCATTAGAATTTAGGTCATTAGTGCTATTATCTTCTAGTTATCATTATCATTAATTTATAATTATAAATATTATCATATAACTATCATCATTTATTACTATCCACTCCGTCCTTCATTTTTCTATCCTCCTCTTCCCCCTCCTCTCCCTCCCCCCTCTCACATACTAAAAATAAATTGCACGTAACTCGATGGCAAACATTCTGAATAATAAGTAATGAGTCATTAGCTTTGTAATGACAACTTCGGCTGAACAGAACTTTTAATTGCTTTTTTTTCTTTCTCTCTTTCTCTCAATCCCTTTCTTTCTCTCTCCTCCTTCTGCTCCTCCCTCTCTTTCTCCTTCTCCCTTTCCCTTTCCCTTTCCCTTTCCCTTTCCCCCTCTCTCTCTCTCTCTCTCTCTCTCTCTCTCTCTCTCTCTCTCTCTCTCTCTCTCTCTCTCTCTCTCTCTCTCTCTCTCCCTCCCTCCCTCCCTCCCTCCCTCCCTCCCTCCCTCCCTCCCTCTCTCCCTCTCTCCCTCTCTCCGTCCCTCCCTCTCTCCCTCCCTCCCTCCCTCCCTCCCTCCCTCCCTCCCTCCCTCCCTCCCTCCCTCCCTCCCTCCCTCCCTCCCTTGTCTCATTGCAAAGGTAATTCTGAAGTAATTGCATCACGTCTACTCTTGCTTCGGGGAGATTTCGTACGAAGGGCCTGTGGCGAGAACCTCCTCCATCCCCGTCTTTATTTCCATTTGTTTTCTTCTCCTTCGTCTTCTTTTTTTTTTTTTTTTTTTTTTTTTCTTCTTCTTCTTCTTCTATTTATATTTCTTCTATTTCTTCTTCTTCTTCTTCTCTTTTCTTTTTTATTTTCTTTTTTCTTCTCCTTCTTTTCTTATTCTTATTCTTATTCTTATTTTATTTCTTCTTTTTTCTTTTTCTCATATTTCTTCTTTTTCTCCTTCTCCTTCCCTTTCTCCCTCCTCCTCCTCCTCTTCTTCTTTTTTTTTCTTCCTCTTCTTCTCCTCCTCCTTCTTCTTCTCCTTCTTCTCATCCATCTTCTTCTCCATCTTCTTCTCCTTCTCCTTCTCCTTCTCCTTCTCCTTCTCCTTCTTCTCCTTCTCCTTCTCCTTCTCCTTCTCCTTCTCCTTCTCCTTCTCCTTCTTCTCCTTCTCCTTCTTCTTCTTCTTCTTCTTCTTCTCCTCCTTCTCCTTCTCCTTCTCCTTCTCCTTCTCCTTCTCCTTCTCCTTCTCCTTCTCCTCCTCCTCCTCCTCCTCCTCCTCCTCCTCCTCCTCCTCCTCCTCCTCCTCCTCCTCCTCCTCCTCCTCCTCCTCCTCGCCCTCCTCCCCCTTCTTTATCACAAATGCCAATAAAGAGATAAATAAAAGAAAAGAAAAAGCAAAAGGAAAACACACATACCCGTTTTCCCAAAGAGACGAGGGTGCGGCTGGTTTCAACTGCGACTTACCTAGAATAAAAGAAAAAAAAGAAAAATTATAATAAAACACCTTCAAAGCATGATGCGAGAATTAAAAAAAAAAAAAAAAGAAAAAGATATAGCGAATTAATGATTTATTGCAACTACCTAAGAATATATTTGGAGAGGGAGAAAGGTGACGTCATGGATAAAAACAGATGGCGGTCATATATATATATATATATATATATATATATATATATATATATACATACACACACACACACACACACACACACACACACACACA
>NC_061827.1:2890327-2892827 GCF_019202785.1 Penaeus chinensis | reverse complement strand
GGGCGAGACTTCACATTTTTCGGTCTATTATTCTGGTTTATAGCATCGAAAATGGAGGATGAGATTACGTTTTCTTTTTGTGGTATTTTTTTAGGGGGAACTAATGGTATGAGAGTAAGATAAGGAGGAAGGTATGTTTTAAGTTATTGTGATCGAAATGGCAAGTCAAGAAGGCAACGGCGACGATGAAGTTGAAATGTTTATGAGTTTTTTTTTTATTTTATTTTATTTTGTCTCTTTTGCCACGTTCGTTTCCGCCAAATTTTATCCGTTTGTTCAGGAAGATGGGCATTCCTTTGCTCGTCGGGAAACGAACGTACGAACGAGCGAGCGTTTCGTTTCGTTTCGTTTCGAGCCGTTCCGTTCGTTCGTTCGTTCGTTCGTTTAGCTTGCATACTCCCGAAGATCAATACTTCTGTTCTTAAAGCTGAGCTTCCGAATCTGAGTTATGGGCCCAACCCTTTTCTACTTTTCCTCTCCCTTTCCATTAAAACGCGGAAGTGTCGCGCCAAGCAAGAGAAATGCAGTCGAGAAGGCACGAGAAGATTATATGAAATAATCCCGGTATCCGCGCAGGGGTTAGGAGACGGGGGAGAGGAGGGGAGGGGAGAGGAGGGGAGAGAGGAAGGGGGTAGGGGCATTGGGAGAGGAGGGAGAGAGCGGAGGGAAGGGAAGGGTCAGGGGAGAAGAGGGGAGGGAAGGGGGAGGGAGAGAGGGGAAGGAAGGGGAAGGGAAGAGGATGGGAGGGAAGGGAGAGAGGTGAGGGGATGGGGAAGGGGGAGGGAGAGAGGAGAGGAGATGTTAGGAGACTTAAGGTGAAGGGGAGGGGAAAGCAGGGGAGGGAAGTGGGTAGGGGAGGGGAGGGGGAAGGGGGAGGGCATTTCCCCCGCCATCGCCTAAGGGGGGGAAGCGCCGATCAGCTGATTTTCGTGAAAGACGGCTGGTGGCGGGAAAGATCTCTTGACAGATTCGTTGTCCGTATTTGTTTTTTTCTTTTATATTAATTTCATCGCGCATTTTTTTTTTTTTTTTTAATCCGCTGAAAAGGACATATCAGATTTAGGTCTAACGTGTTTTTTTTTTACTTTTACTGGACACAATGTTTCTTCATGTTATAGTTTCTTAAAACGGGGTTAAGTTCTCATCCTTCCCGAGCGTCATAGAACGTCGACCGAAAATGTCCAGAGAAAAAGGAATTACTTTCGCACATGGCAAGGAAGTTAAGCTGTTTCCGCGAAGAGATAAAGAAATATTAAGAGTAAAATGCCTTTAAAAAAACAACACTGTCTGGTATTGATTACCTTGGCGAGCGACACAAAAGACAGTTAGACATGCGAGTCTATGTAAGATTGCATGCATGTGTGTATCATATCTTCGGACGTGTGGATTTTATTTTATTTCTCTTCCTTTTTTTTCTTATTCTTGTGTCGAAAACAACACAAAGACAAGAAGACATATGCTGGTACTCATGCGCATTTCATATTGATTTCTTTTTAAGCGGAAAGAGGATTCGTCAGGAGCAATAAGAACGATTTTTTTTTTTTTTTTGGTCTCTTTCCATCGTAGTTCGTCCGTCATTGTCCTTTTCACCATATTCATTATCATGATTATGATTAACGTTCGCAACATGATGAACAGCCGCAACATCATGTGCAATTGCCACGGCTACGTACTATTTTACCGTCACGAAAAGTACGGCGCTTTCACCATTATTTTTCATTATTGATTATGATTAACGTTCCCTTCATGATTAACGGAAGGAATATCTGTTTTTCCGTCTACCTGCTGTATATTACCATTATTAAGTTGCAACGCTTGGATGTGTTGCTGTTAACTTTCATCATGTTTATTCTCATTATGGTTGTCACTGACTTTGAGGGTGAAAAAAGGCTTCACCAAAATATCGAAAACAACAACGACCTCAGAATAAAAACGTGTACTTAATTCGAGGAAAGTGCGCGACATTAACGTAACCGAAGGGGGGGGGGGGAAGGAGCAGCCCCTCCCCGGGGCCTTCCCCTCTCCTCTCCTGCCCTCACCTGGCCTGACGTATCCTCTCCTTATCTCTCTCCTCTCCTCTCCTCTCCTCTCCTCTCCTCTACTGCCCTATCCTCCCTTCCCCTCTTCTCTCTCCACTCCTCTCCTGTCTCCTCTCTTCTCCTCTCCTCTCCTCTCCTCTCCTCTCCTTTCCTCTCCTCTCCTCTACTCCACCCTCCCTTCCCCTTTTCTCATCTCTCCTCTTCCCTCTCCTCTCCTCTCTTCGCTTGTCTTATCCAAGCCTCTCCCTCTTTTGCGTCCTCCCCACCTGCCACCCCGTCCCCGTGTGTTCTATCCTACCCCTCTTCTGTGTCCTTCTTTCTTCTTCCTGTGTTATCCCCCTCTCCTTTCCCGTTTATTTTTTTATTATTATTTATTTATTTATTTTTTACTTCTCTCCTCTCCCTTCCACTCCTTCGTCCTTCCTCACCCCTTCTATGTCTTCCACCTTCGCCTTCTTGCT
>NC_061827.1:2882827-2885327 GCF_019202785.1 Penaeus chinensis | reverse complement strand
CTTCTTCTTCCTATTTCTCCTCCTCCCACCCCCTCCCCCTACCCCCCACCAAGTACCCACAGGGTATCAGCTACTGATGCCTCTACCTGTAAAGACTACGGTTAACAAATACCATAATTAAGGCCTATTATTTTATCATTTAGTAGCTCCTCTGCTCCCCCCCTCCCCTCGGGTAGGCCTCCCCTCTTAGGCCTACCCGGGTAACACGAGCTAAAAAGGGGAGGGAGATGAGAGGAAAGCGGGGTGAATGATTAGCTTCTGGCGTTGACGGTTTGTCGCGTCGGATTTTTTTTTTTTCGGTTTTGGGAAGAGGAAGAAGAGGAGAGAGAAGTAAATGGAGGGGAAAGGAAGGGAAGGGAGGCGAAGGTAGGAGGTGGGGGGTGGAGGAGTTGGTAAAAAGAGAGTAAAAGAGGGGATAGAGAGGAGGGAAGGAGAGAAAGGGAGAAAGATGAAATTGAAACGTTTTAAAAGAGGAAAAGGAGTTCTGATACGCTTGTGGTTACTGGTGTCGTTTGAACATTTGCCAAAGGTTGTTTGATGGCCGAGAGCGTTTTACATTTCGCCCTAATGCACTGTGTCACACGGAGCACTGCACAAGGGCCTTCGCAACCTCGGGGCGCATCTCGACAGCTCGTGGGCGACGGCGCCTGGACTCGACGGCGGCACACTTGGCAAGGAACGTCCGCGGCGGCGACTGCTCTCGTGACCGGAACGTTGCGCGGGCGGAAAACGTCGCCGGCGGCAGCGCGCGGGTCTCCTCCGCCGGCACGGAAGGAGCACGGCCGTTGGCGAAGGAGGGAAGGAGAGGGACAAGGAGGATCCCGCGATGGGCAAAAGGGCGACTTGATTCCGCCTGAGATTGGCCAGGAATGCGTTGGGACGAGGAGGACTGAGGGACCGACGTCGGACCCAACAATAACGTTTGATTCCGAAAAAGGTATATCGAAGACTAATCTACCATACGGACATATGCCTCCGAAATATGCTAATGTCGTTCCCAGCGAGGTAAGCAAGCGGAAAGGGCGGCGAGGGTGTCTCTGCTCAGCGGACAAAGGTGCCTGGCACGGAAGGCGACGCCGCTCCGAAGATGACGAGGTGACGGCGCTTCCGGCGACCGCTCGAGCTGGCGACCGACGCGGATTCCGGCGGCGGGGACCTCGGGGTTAAAAGATCTGCTGGGAAAAGAGAATAGGGAGACGGCTTTTGTTTTCTCTCTCTTTTGTGACTGAGATGCCTCCGAAACAAACATGTCTGACAAGACAGAAATGAAACACGCACCAGAAAAAGAAGAACACAACAAAAACAATAAACAAATGTCTCTGCCGCACATGCTCAAACAACCCTCCTCCCCCTTCCCTCCCCCTCCCCTGGCGACGCAGCGCGAGGAGGAAATACGGAGGGAGAAGGGGAGTGGGAAGGAGGGGGGAGGGAGGGGGGAAGGAGGTTATTTGGGTGGACTCATAAGGGTCACACTCCCATTCATAGCTCGCCTCCTCCTCCTCGTGTTACTGTTATTGTTTCGTGTGACCCTGTTTAGTTTTCTGTTCGCTGGCCTTCCGTAAGCGCTTCTGCCGTCCCTGCCCTGCCGCTGGTGAGGGGTAGATTGCATTTCTTTCTTTCTTTGCATTTCTTTCTTTCTTTCTTTCTTTCTTTTCTTTCTTTTTTTTCTTTTCCTTTCTTTTTTTCTCGTTTATTTTTCTTCTTTACATTTGGCCTGTTGGAAGTCAAGGCACATGTGTATACGATAGGCGCAGATGTAGACAGAAAAAGAGAGAGAAATAGATTATACACAGAAACTAGAATTTGATTATGTTACATTATATTACATTGCATTACACTATATTGTATATGAAAACACACACGCGCACAACACACACACACATACACATGCACACACAGATATATATATATGTGTATATATATATATATATATATATATATATATATATATATATATATATGTGTGTGTGTGTGTGTGTGTGTGTGTGTGTGTGTTTGTATGTTATAGATGTCTATATATTTGCGTGTGTGTGTGTGTGTGTGTGTACATATATACATACATATATATGTATGTATATATACATATATACATATACATATACATATACATATGTATACATACACATATACATCGCGTACAAAAGGAAAATTAATAGAAAATATGAAAATAAAATAAATTAGAATTGTACTAATATAAGTAATACGTTTTTTCTTCACGTGGCTGTTGCTAAGCCCCATCGATCTGCAACTGCCTGATTTCTCGTCTCGGAGGCCCAAGCAGGCAAGCGTCACGGCGAGGGCGACAGGATGGAGGGGCCCTTGGCGGAATCCTACTTTAGTCACGATAACAGAGCTGGAGGGATCCGTTCGGGATGCGATGCCTTTCGGAGTGTGTGTGTGTTTGTCTGTTTTTGTGTTTGTTTCGTGCGTTATCTTAATTCATCCTAATAGCTGCTTGCATACACAGATATGTAATTTCATAGATTAACACTCGACTCCA
>NC_061827.1:2857827-2877827 GCF_019202785.1 Penaeus chinensis | reverse complement strand
ATTGTAAGTTGGTTAGGTAGTTTGGTAGTAGTTGCATGTGATTCTGTTATGATTTATCATTTCTTCTTGGCGAAGCATTCCTGCTAACATTTTCGCGCAGTGTGGGACGAAGAGGATTTAAATGAAGTTGCTTGTTTGCGTTTTGATAGGTTGTTGGGGGTTGGTCCTGAGGGGAGGGGTCTCGCTCGTCGGTTGTTGGAGGTAATTGAGGAAAAACATTGGAACAGTAATCGTTGGGTGTGGGTGGTGTTAGGTGGCCTCTGGAGTGTTTGGTTTTTGGTGGTTGCTGTGGGGTGGGGGGTGTTGTAGGGGTGTGTTAGTGGGTGGGTTAGAGTGGTTTTGGTGATATCTGCGAGAGAGAGAATAGAGAAGAGCAAGCGCGAGAGACCTCCTCGATCGATCTAGCGATCTCTTATCTCTCATCTCTTCTACCTCTCTCTCTTCTCTCTCTCTCCTCTTCTCTCTCTCCCTTTTTCTCTCTCTACTTCTCTCCTCTCTCCGTCTCTGTCTCTCCTCTCTCTCTCTCCTTACTCTCATTCTCCTTTCTCTCTCTCTCTTCTCTCTCTCTCTCTCTCTCTCTCTCCTCTCCTCTCTCTCTCTCTCTCTTTTCTCTTCTCTCTTTCTCTCTCTCCTCTTCTCTCTCTCTCTCTCTTCTCTCTATCCTCTCTCTCTCTCTTCTCTCTCTCTCTCTTCTCTCTCTCTCCTTGTCTCTCACTCTCTCTCTTCTTCCTCTCCCTCCACCCTCCCTCCCTCCCCTCTCCCCTCCCTCCCTCCACGTCGTCCGAATCTCCGAATTTTCTCCCGAACACTCATGAAAATAAATGACAGAATTCATGGGACCCGAACAGTTCCGCGGCGCTCGCTCAGTCGCCCTTGGACGCTGTTACCAGGAGAGTATCGCTCAGTGAACAAGGGTCTGTTAATATATATTTTTTTCTTTTCTTTTTTTGTCTTTTTCTTTTAAAAGACAAAGGAATTTCTCCTTGGGTTATATAAAAAAAAGTGGGTTGGGATGACACGATGACTAGATGCTGCAGTGTCTTTTTAACTCTATTAGTTGCAATGGTTTAATAGGGGAATGACAAGCTAGATGACACTCGAGGGTCTGTGCGAGAATGGAAACAAATTTCATTCATTTTTGTGCGTGTGTTTTTTTTTCTTGTTTTTTTCTTCTTGTTTTTTGTTCTCAGGAATGGCGAAGGTAATTGAGACTTTTAGTGAGGCATTTTTTCTTCTCTTTTTTTATGACGTATTATATAAAAATGAGAAGAAAAAAATATGAAGAGATAAGAAAAGGAAAAGAAGAAATAAGATGAATCTGATAAGGCAATTTTTCTCATCATTATTTATAACGGATTTTTAGGGAAAAACAAATAAAAAATAAAAAAAAAAAAAAAAAAAAAAAAAAAAAACACAGGCAGATACATCGCACATCACAAACACCTTTATTCCCGATAGAGCCTTTTGCTATTATAGTAGGTGCCTGTCGCCCATACCTCCCGACTCGGCGTTTCGTTTTGTGAGGCTGTCGCAGCGGAGAGTGCTCCTTCTCGGCGTTCTGTTCGTCGCGATGGAGGAGGTGGATCCTGCGGTGATGGTAGCGATGCTTGGTGTCTGAGGACTTCTGGCATCTCGGGGATGAGTTAGGAGGAGGAGGAGGAGGAAGGAGACGCTTAGGGGGTTGGGACGGGAAGGGCGAGAGGGAGAGAGGAATTCGTGTTGGAGAGTCATTGGTGGTGATACAAGGGAGGAGGAGGGAGGAGGAGAGGAGAAGAAGCTTGGGGCGAAGGAAATTCGTGTTGGAGAGGTCATTGGTGGAGATTCAAGGCGCCGGGGGGGGGAGGAGAGGAGGGCACGGGCCGGGGGGAGGAGGAGAGGAAATATACGGGGGTATTATTTATTTTTGGTTTTGGTTGTACCGGATTTTGTTTTATTTTTATTATTACCATTGTTATTATTATTACTTGATATTATTGCTCTCTGTATGGTAATCGCGATATTTTATTTTGTATTATCATCATCATCTCACTTGTTATGGTCGATGGTTTGTTATTATTATTAACCTGTTTATTATTATCAATTATTATTATTATTAATTTCTATTATATCATGCATTTAGATTATTATTACTACTACTATTTTATTACTATTATTAATATTATTGTTATTATTATTAATATTTGTATTATCTTCGTCATTACCATACCAATATCATTACCATCATTATTATTTTTGTTACATTAAGACGCGACGGGTAGAATGTCCTCTGTATCCATTACCATTACGTCGCCCTAATGCCTTCGTATCGGCAAGCAGAGGGAGCAGCGGGCGCGCCAGGCGGAGTGCGTGCGCGGGCGTGCTTGCGCCTGCTCCGAATCCGGAATCGCGCGCTCGTGGTTGTTTGGTGATTGGCGTTCTACGCGAGGTCTCATGACCGCACGTCGGGCACGTTGGCAATTTGTTATGCGTGCTTGCTTGCTGTTCCCCGGTTACGGGGGGTTTTGAGCGTAGCCGGGAGGGTGGGGTGGGCGGTATGACTGGGGTGAGGGGCGGGGGGCGGCTGGTTTTTTTGAACGGTGACCTTTGCGGGGGCTGGGGGGGGGGAGGAGGAGGAGGGGGGGAGGGGGAGGTGTGGGATAGTGGGTGGGGAAGCGGACGCATTAGTTGGCAGGGCGCGATGAGGCGTTCGGTCTGGTGGTACTGGCCGGAGGGAAAGGGGAAGGAAGGGGAGAGAGGGGGGATAAAGGGACAGCAGCAAGATTGGGAGGGGGGTGGAGAGGGAGATGAGGGGAAGAGGGAGAAGGAGAAGGGGATAAGGAGATATAGGGAGGAGGGTATGGGGCAAGAGGGGAGAAGAGAAAAGAGAAGGACGAGGAGGGGAGAGTAGGATGAGGGAGGATGGGAAGGAAGGGGAGATAGAGGAAGGGAAGGAATTGAGAAATGGAAGAGATATGAGAAGGACATAGAGGGCCGTGAGAGGAAGGAAGAAGAGACGAGACGAGAGAGGCGAGGGAGCGAGAGGTGAGACGAGGAAGATGATGATCGTCGAGCTGATGTGAGAGGAAGACGAGGAGATGGAGGAGATGATGAAGAAGGACTAGTAAACTGAGGTGAGAGGGGAACGGGTGATAGAGAGGATTTTGAGAGGAGGTGAGCGATAGGATTGAGATGAGATGAGGTGAGCTGGGACCGAGGTAGAGGTGGCTAGAGGGAGGCTGGCGACTAATGGACGGATGAGAGATGAGAGGTGAGTGTGAGGAGATGCGAGAGAGATGAGAGAGACTGAAGATAAGATGGCATGAAGAGTGAGGGGTCGGAGATATGAGACGAGATGGCTGATGTGATGAGAACCGATGCGGAGTTTTGTTAAGGCATGGTGAAGTACGAGCTGAGGGGACCCCAGAGGGAGATTGATTGCCGGAGCGGGAGATGCGAGAGACGATGAGAGAGGATGTAGAGGGCCGTCCAATTTTAGAGGATGATAGAGAGGAGATGAGACGAGGAGGACCAGAGGGAGGAGCGAGAGAGACGAAGTGGGAGAGATGAGAGAGACAGGGAAAAAAAGAGAATGAGGAAAATGAGGGATTTCCTTCTGAGGGGATAGTGGTTGGGTGTAATAGTTTACGTGCGGGGTGGAGGTTTTAGGGATCGGGTCTTTGCTGGTCATGGCTCGGCATGATCAGAAAATAGAAGAAACAGCGGGGCGAGGATGTCCTTTTGGAATTAGTTTTAATTCGGAACGTTTTGGGGAAGTGATGATGAACTGGGTTTTAGAATTGATGGGTTTTTCTTTTTAGACGCTGCAAGAGGGCGGACCTTGCCTCTTGCTAAAAAAAAAAAAAACAAACGCGCTCTCTCTTCACTCTCTCTCTCTCTCTCTCTCAATAATCAATCTCTCTCTCTCTCCTCTTCTCTCTCTCTATCTCTCTCTATCTCTCTCTCTCTCTCTCCCCCTTTCTCTCTTTCTATCCTTGTCTAAAAAACTTGAGGAGTAGTGGCACTACCCCCTTCCTCTCCCCGTCCCCCCCTCCTGTTGATAGCCTCTCGTGACCAAAAAGTTCATTCAGCTGTTATAGTGCTTAGCGGCGGGAGATGGGGGGGGGGTGGGGGGTGGGGGGGGGGGGGGGAGGGGGGGGGGGGGGGGTGGGGGGGGGGGGGGGGGGGGGGGGGGGGGGGGGGGGGGGGGGGGGGGGGGGGGGGGGGGGGGGGGGGGGGGGGGGGGGGGGGGGGGGGGGGGGGGGGGGGCGGCGGGGGGTGGGGGGGTGGGGGGGAGGGTCGGGGGGGGGGGGGAGGGGGGGGCGGGGCGGGGCGGGGTGGGGGGATGGGGGGGGGAGGGGGGGGGGGGGGGTTGTAGGGGGGTGGGGGGGGGTGGCGGTGGGGGGGGGCGGGGGGGGGGGGTGGAGGGGCTGGGGGGGGGGGGGGGTGGGGGGGGAGGGGGGGGGGGGGGGGGGGGGGGGGGGGGGGGGGGGGGAAGGAGGGGGGGGGGGGGGGGGGGGGGGGGGGGGGGGGGGGGGGGGGGGGGGGGGGGGGGGGGGGGGGGGGGGGGGGGGGGGGGGGGGGGGGGGGGGGGGGGGGGGGGGGGGGGGGGGGGGGGGGGGGGGGGGGGGGGGGGGGGGGGGGGGGGGGGGGGGTGGGGGGGGGGGGGGGGGGGGGGGGGGGGGGGGGGGGGGGGGGGGGGGGGGGGGGGGGGGGGGGGGGGGGGGGGGGGGGGGGGGGGGGGGGGGGGGGGGGGGGGGGGGGGGGGGGGGGGGGGGGGGGGGGGGGTGGGGGGGGGGGGGGGGGGGGGGGGGGGGGGGGGGGGGGGGGGGGGGGGGGGGGGGGGGGGGGGGGGGGGGGGGGGGGGGGGGGGGGGGGGGGGGGGGGGGGGGTGGGGGGGGGGGGGGGGGGGGGGGGGGGGGGGGGGGGGGGGGGGGGGGGGGGGGGGGGGGGGGGGGGGGGGGGGGGGGGGGGGGGGGGGGGGGGGGGGGGGGGGGGGGGGGGGGGGGGGGGGGGGGGGGGGGGGGGGGGGGGGGGGGGGGGGGGGGGGGGGGGGGGGGGGGGGGGGGGGGGGTGGGGGGGGGGGGGGGGGGGGGGGGGGGGGGGTGGGGGGGGGGGGGGGGGGGGGGGGGGGGGGGGGGGGGGGGGGGTGGGGGGGGGGGGGGGGGGGGGGGGGGGGGGGGGGGGGGGGGGGGGGGGGGGGGGTGGGGGGGGGGGGGGGGGGGGGGGGGGGGGGGGGGGGGGGGGGGGGGGGGTGGGGGGGGGGGGGGGGGGGGGGGGGGGGGGGGGGGGGGGGGGGGGGGGGGGGGGGGGGGGGGGGGGGGGGGGGGGGGGGGGGGGGGGGGTGGGGGGGGGGGGGGGGGGGGGGGGGGGGGGGGGGGGGGGGGGGGGGGGGGGGGGGGGGGGGGGGGGGGGGGGGGGGGGGGGGGGGGGGGGGGGGGGGGGGGGGGGGGGGGGGGGGGGGGGGGGGGGGGGGGGGGGGGGGGGGGGGGGGGGGGGGGGGGGGGGGGGGGGGGGGGGGGTGGGGGGGGGGGGGGGGGGGGGGGGGGGGGGGGGGGGGGGGGGGGGGGGGGGGGGGGGGGGGGGGGGGGGGGGGGGGGGGGGGGGGGGGGGGGGGGTGGGGGGGGGGGGGGGGGGGGGGGGGGGGGGGGGGGGGGGGGGGGGGGGGTGGGGGGGGGGGGGGGGGGGGGGGGGGGGGGGGGGGGGGGGGGGGGGGGGGGGGGGTGGGGGGGGGGGGGGGGGGGGGGGGGGGGGGGGGGGGGGGGGGGGGGGGGGGGGGGGGGGGGGGGGGGGGGGGGGGGGGGGGGGGGGGGGGGGGGTGGGGGGGGGGGGGGGGGGGGGGGGGGGGGGGGGGGGGGGGGGGGGGGGGGGGGGGGGGGGGGGGGGGGGGGGGGTGGGGGGGGGGGGGGGGGGGGGGGGGGGGGGGGGGGGGGGGGGGGGGGGGGGGGGGGGGGGGGGGGGGGGGGGGGGGGGGGGGGGGGGGGGGGGGGGGGGGGGGGGGGGGGGGGGGGGGGGGGGGGGGGGGGGGGGGGGGGGGGGGGGGGGGGGGGGGGGGGGGGGGGGGGGGGGGGGGGGGGGGGGGGGGGGGGGGGGGGGGGGGGGGGGGGGGGGGGGGGGGGGGGGGGGGGGGGGGGGGGGTGGGGGGGGGGGGGGGGGGGGGGGGGGGGGGGGGGGGGGGGGGGGGGGGGGGGGGGGGGGGGGGGGGGGGGGGGGGGGGGGGGGGGGGGGGGGGGGGGGGGGGGGGGGGTGGGGGGGGGGGGGGGGGGGGGGGGGGGGGGTGGGGGGGGGGGGGGGGGGGGGGGGGGGGGGGGGGGGGGGGGGGGGGGGGGGGGGGGGGGGGGTGGGGGGGGGGGGGGGGGGGGGGGGGGGGGGGGGGGGGGGGGGGGGGGGGGGGGGGGGGGGGGGGGGGGGGGGGGGGGGGGGGGGGGGGGGGGGGGGGGGGGGGGGGGGGGGGGGGGGGGGGGGGGGGGGGGGGGGGGGGGGGGGGGGGGGGGGGGGGGGGGGGGGGGGGGGGGGGGGGGGGGGGGGGGGGGGGGGGGGGGGGGGGGGGGGGGGGGGGGGGGGGGGGGGGGGGGGGGGGGGGGGGGGGGGGGGGGGGGGGGGGGGGGGGGGGGGGGGGGGGGGGGGGGGGGGGGGGGGGGGGGGGGGGGGGGGGGGGGGGGGGGGGGGGGGGGGGGGGGGTGGGGGGGGGGGGGGGGGGGGGGGGGGGGGGGGGGGGGGGGGGGGGGGGGGGGGGGGGGGGGGGGGTGGGGGGGGGGGGGGAGGGGGGGGGGGGGGGGGGGGGGGGGGGGGGGGGGGGGGGGGGGGGGGGGGGGGGGGGGGGGGGGGGTGGGGGGGGGGGGGGGGGGGGGGGGGGGGGGGGGGGGGGGGGGGGGGGGGGGGGGGGGGGGGGGGGGGGGGGGGGGGGGGGGGGGGGGGGGGGGGGGGGGGGGGGGGGGGGGGGGGGGGGGGGGGGGGGGGGGGGGGGGGGGGGGGGGGGGGGGGGGGGGGGGGGGGGGGGGGGGGGGGGGGGGGGGGGGGGGGGGGGGGGGGGGGGGGGGGGGGGGGGTGGGGGGGGGGGGGGGTGGGGGGGGGGGGGGGGGGGGGGGGGGGGGGGGGGGGGGGGGGGGGGGGGGGGGGGGGGGGGGGGGGGGGGGGGGGGGGGGGGGGGGGGGGGTGGGGGGGGGGGGGGGGGGGGGGGGGGGGGGGGGGGGGGGGGGGGGGGGGGGGGGGGGGGGGGGGGGGGGGGGGGGGGGGGGGGGGGGGGGGGGGGGGGGGGGGGGGGGGGGGGGGGGGGGGGGGGGGGGGGGGGGGGGGGGGGGGGGGGGGGGGGGGGGGGGGGGGGGGGGGGGGGGGGGGGGGGGGGGGGGGGGGGGGGGGGGGGGGGGGGGGGGGGGGGGGGGGGGGGGGGGGGGGGGGGGGGGGGGGGGGGGGGGGGGGGGGGGGGGGGGGGGGGGGGGGGGGGGGGGTGGGGGGGGGGGGGGGGGGGGGGGGGGGGGGGGGGGGGGGGGGGGGGGGGGGGGGGGGGGGGGGGGGGGGGGGGGGGGGGGGGGGGGGGGGGGGGGGGGGGGGGGGGGGGGGGGGGGGGGGGGGGGGGGGGGGGGTGGGGGGGGGGGGGGGGGGGGGGGGGGGGGGGGGGGGGGGGGGGGGGGGGGGGGGGGGGGGGGGGGGGGGGGGGGGGGGGGGGGGGGGGGGGGGGGGGGGGGGGGGGGGGGGGGGGGGGGGGGGGGGGGGGGGGGGGGGGGGGGGGGGGGGGGGGGGGGGGGGGGGGGGGGGGGTGGGGGGGGGGGGGGGGGGGGGGGGGGGGGGGGGGGGGGGGGGGGGGGGGGGGGGGGGGGGGGGGGGGGGGGGGGGGGGTGGGGGGGGGGGGGGGGGGGGGGGGGGGGGGGGGGGGGGGGGGGGGGGGGGGGGGGGGGGGGGGGGGGGGGGGGGGGGGGGGGGGGGGGGGGGGGGGGGGGGGGGGGGGGGGGGGGTGGGGGGGGGGGGGGGGGGGGGGGGGGGGGGGGGGGGGGGGGGGGGGGGGGGGGGGGGGGGGGGGGGGGGGGGGGGGGGGGGGGGGGGGGGGGGGGGGGGGGGGGGGGGGGGGGGGGGGGGGGGGGGTGGGGGGGGGGGGGGGGGGGGGGGGGGGGGGGGGGGGGGGGGGGGGGGGGGGGGGGGGGGGGGGGGGGGGGGGTGGGGGGGGGGGGGGGGGGGGGGGGGGGGGGGGGGGGGGGGGGGGGGGGGGGGGGGGGGGGGGGGGGGGGGGGGGGGGGGGGGGGGGGGGGGGGGGGGGGGGGGGGGGGGGGGGGGGGTGGGGGGGGGGGGGGGGGGGGGGGGGGGGGGGGGGGGGGGGGGGGGGGGGGGGGGGGGGGGGGGGGGGGGGGGGGGGGTGGGGGGGGGGGGGGGGGGGGGGGGGGGGGGGGGGGGGGGGGGGGGGGGGGGGGGGGGGGGGGGGGGGGGGGGGGGGGGGGGGGGGGGGGGGGGGGGGGGGGGGGGGGGGGGGGGGGGGGGGGGGGGGGGGGGGGGGGGGGGGGGGGGGGGGGGGGGGGGGGGGGGGGGGGGGGGGGGGGGGGGGGGGGTGGGGGGGGGGGGGGGGGGGGGGGGGGGGGGGGGGGGGGGGGGGGGGGGGGGGGGGGGGGGGGGGGGGGGGGGGGGGGGGGGGGGGGGGGGGGGGGGGGGGGGGGGGGGGGGGGGGGGGGGGGGGGGGGGGGGGGGGGGGGGGGGGGGGGGGGGGGGGGGGGGGGGGGGGGGGGGGGGGGGGGGGGGGGGGGGGGGGGGGGGGGGGGGGGGGGGGGGGGGGGGGGGGGGGGGGGGGGGGGGTGGGGGGGGGGGGGGGGGGGGGGGGGGGGGGGGGGGGGGGGGGGGGGGGGGGGGGGGGGGGGGGGGGGGGGGGGGGGGGGGGGGGGGGGGGGGGGGGGGGGGGGGGGGGGGGGGGGGGGGGGGGGGGGGGGGGGGGGGGGGGGGGGGGGGGGGGGGGGGGGGGGGGGGGGGGGGGGGGGGGGGGGGGGGGGGGGGGGGGGGGGGGGGGGGGGGGGGGGGGGGGGGGGGGGGGGGGGGGGGGGGGGGGGGGGGGGGGGGGGGGGGGGGGGGGGGGGGGGGGGGGGGGGGGGGGGGGGGGGGGGGGGGGGGGGGGGGGGGGGGGGGGGGGGGGGGGGGGGGGGGGGGGGGGGGGGGGGGTGGGGGGGGGGGGGGGGGGGGGGGGGGGGGGGGGGGGGGGGGGGGGGGGGGGGGGGGGGGGGGGGGGGGGGGGGGGGGGGGGGGGGGGGGGGGGGGGGGGGGGGGGGGGGGGGGGGGGGGGGGGGGGGGGGGGGGGGGGGGGGGGGGGGGGGGGGGGGGGGGGGGGGGGGGGGGGGGGGGGGGGGGGGGGGGGGGGGGGGGGGTGGGGGGGGGGGGGGGGGGGGGGGGGGGGGGGGGGGGGGGGGGGGGGGGGGGGGGGGGGGGGGGGGGGGGGGGGGGGGGGGGGGGGTGGGGGGGGGGGGGGGGGGGGGGGGGGGGGGGGGGGGGGGGGGGGGGGGGGGGGGGGGGGGGGGGGGGGGGGGGGGGGGGGGGGGGGGGGGGGGGGGGGGGGGGGGGGGGGGGGGGGGGGGGGGGGGGGGGGGGGGGGGGGGGGGGGGGGGGGGGGGGGGGGGGGGGGGGGGGGGGGGGGGGGGGGGGGGGGGGGGGGGGGAGGGGGGGGGGGGGGGGGGGGGGGGGGGGGGGGGGGGGGGGGGGGGGGGGGGGGGGGGGGGGGGGGGGGGGGGGGGGGGGGGGGGGGGGGGGGGGGGGGGGGGGGGGGGGGGGGGGGGGGGGGGGGGGGGGGGGGGGGGGGGGGGGGGGGGGGGGGGGGGGGGGGTGGGGGGGGGGGGGGGGGGGGGGGGGGGGGGGGGGGGGGGGGGGGGGGGGGGGGGGGGGGGGGGGGGGGGGGGGGGGGGGGGGGGGGGGGGGGGGGGGGGGGGGGGGGGGGGGGGGGGGGGGGGGGGGGGGGGGGGGGGGGGGGGGGGGGGGGGGGGGGGGGGGGGGGGGGGGGGGGGGGGGGGGGGGGGGGGGGGGGGGGGGGGGGGGGGGGGGGGGGGGGGGGGGGGGGGGGGGGGGGGGGGGGGGGGGGGGGGGGGGGGGGGGGGGGGGGGGGGGGGGGGGGGGGGGGGGGGGGGGGGGGGGGGGGGGGGGGGGGGGGGGGGGGGGGGGGGGGGGGGGGGGGGGGGGGTGGGGGGGGGGGGGGGGGGGGGGGGGGGGGGGGGGGGGGGGGGGGGGGGGGGGGGGGGGGGGGGGGGGGGGGGGGGGGGGGGGGGGGGGGGGGGGGGGGGGGGGGGGGGGGGGGGGGGGGGGGGGGGGGGGGGGGGGGGGGGGGGGGGGGGGGGGGGGGGGGGGGGGGGGGGGGGGGGGGGGGGGGGGGGGGGGGGGGGGGGGGGGGGGGGGGGGGGGGGGGGGGGGGGGGGGGGGGGGGGGGGGGGGGGGGGGGGGGGGGGGGGGGGGGGGGGGGGGGGGGGGGGGGGGGGAGGGGGGGGGGGGGGGGGGGGGGGGGGGGGGGGGGGGGGGGGGGGGGGGGGGGGGGGGGGGGGGGGGGGGGGGGGGGGGGGGGGGGGGGGGGGGGGGGGGGGGGGGGTGGGGGGGGGGGGGGGGGGGGGGGGGGGGGGGGGGGGGGGGGGGGGGGGGGGGGGGGGGGGGGGGGGGGGGGGGGGGGGGGGGGGGGGGGGGGGGGGGGGGGGGGGGGGGGGGGGGGGGGGGGGGGGGGGGGGGGGGGGGGGTGGGGGGGGGGGGGGGGGGGGGGGGGGGGGGGGGGGGGGGGGGGGGGGGGGGGGGGGGGGGGGGGGGGGGGGGGGGGGGGGGGGGGGGGGGGAAGGGGGGGGGGGGATGGAATGTCGGGGGGAAGGAAGGTGGGGGGATGGGGGGGGGGAGGGGGGGGGGGGGAGGGGGTGGGATGGGGGGGGGGATTGGGGGGGGCGAGATGGCTTTGAGGTTGGGGGCGGGGTCTGGGGAGGGGGAGGGGGGGGATGGGGGGGGGGGATGAGGGGGGGGGGGGGGGGGCGGGGGAGAATGGGGGGGGGGGGGGGGGGGGGTGGGGGGGGGGGAGGGGGGGGGGAGGGGGGGGGGGGGGGGGGAAGGGGAGGGGGGAGGGGGGGGGGAGGGGGGGGGGGGTTGGGGGGGGGATGGAGTTTTATGGGGAAGATTGATTTGGGGGGGGGACGGGGGGGGATGCGTCTAGAGTAGGGGGGAGGGGAGGGGATGTGGGGGGATGGGGGGTATGGGGGGATGGGGGGTGGGGTGGGGTTGGATATGGGGGGCGGGGGGATTGATGGGGGGGGATGGAGTTAGGTGGGTGGGGGGGCGGGGGGGACGGGGGGGGAAATGGTTAGGGGGGGGGGGGATGGCTGGAGTTAGTGGTTGAGTTGGACACTGTTTGTGGGGGGGGATGGAGTTGGCATGTTAGGGGAGGAAGGGGATATTACTGGAAGGGAGAGGGGGGAAAGGTAAGTGAATTAGATGGTGGTCATATTATATATGTGTTTTAGGGTGATGGGACGGGTCGGGTGCGAGTGGGGCTGTTCGAACCCCTGTTGGCGTGGGGTGATAGGAGGGGATGGTACATGGGGGTGGGTGGGGGGTTAGTGGGTGACGTTAGCAAGCCGATAATAAGGAGAAGGAGATAAGATAATTATGACATTCAGACATTATGACATTATGACATTCTTACATTCAGACACTTTAATTTCTTTTATTGCTTTTATGGTTTTTAATGTTACATAAAAAATAACATGGCGTTACAATGATTGTAGTCAGACCATGGCGGCCATTTGTCACGGATGCCAATAAATATCTCAATTATAAAGATTGTATTTTTTTTCTGACTCAGTTCGTCAATATTCAGGCGGAGTAGGGGGCGAGGAGAGGGGATACCGGGGGAGGGAGGAAAAGGGGGGAAGGGGGGGGAGGATGGGGGGCGGGGTTCGGGGTGGCCCGGGGAAGGGGGGGTTGGTCAGGTAGTACCGCGGTTTTAATATTAGATTTTTGAAGTTATATAGAGTATTAGTGAGCTCACCTTGTTAGTGTTGTTGGTTACAAGGGGTTAATTAGGTCGTTTAGAAGACGGGTTTCCGTGGCAAGGAGGAGAGGATGAAGGGAGAGAAGAGAGATTGAGATAAGAATGATGACGGGATGAGGGAGTGGAAAAAAGGAAAGGAGAAGGAGCAGGAGAAGGATTAGGGTGAGGGAAGGAGAGTGAGAGGAGAAGGAGAAGGGAAGAAGAAGGAGAAGGATAGAGGGGAGAGAGGGAAGAGGTCTTGATGAGGGAAGAGGAGAAGGAGAAGTGAAGGAGAAGGAGAAGGAAAGGAGAAGGAATATGGAGAAGGAGCTGGTGCAGGAGAAGGAGAAGGAGAAGGAGAGGGAGAGGGGAGGGAGAGGGAAGTGAGAGCGGTTGAGAGAGAGATGAGGAGAGTGAGATGGGAGACGGAGTGAATTTGAGGGGGAGATACGGGGGTGATGAACGTTAGATTGAACTTGGATTGCGGCGAGTGAGAGAGGGAGGTGAGGGAGAGAGAGGAGAAGGAGGAAGGGTGGGGGGGGGGGAAGAAGCAGGAGCCAGGAGGCAGGAGCAGGAGCAGGAGCCGGATGGGAGGAGTGAGAGAGAGAGAGAGAGAGAGAGAGTGTGGAGGAGAGGATGAGAGGACGAGTTGACGCAGTGAGAGAGGATAGGAGAGGACTGGCATGAGAGAGAGAAGGAGGAAGAGGTGGATGGAATCGGAGGAGAGATGGAATCGAGATGAGAGAGTTTGTGAGTGATGATGAGTGAGAGAGGGGGGGGGGGGGGGGGGGGGGGGGTGGATGGAAGGGAGGCGTTAGAAGATGACCGGAGGGGGGTTTTGACGAGAACGCGAGAGAGCACGATGGTGGAAGCGAGAGAGAGGAGATATTGGAGAGTTGATTGATGAGAGTAGAGAGCGTGAGAGTATAGGAGAATGAGTGGAGGATTGATTGGTGCGAGAAAAGGTTTGGATTACGAGAAGACCTACGAGATGATGTGTGAGAGGGGAGTCGATTGAGAGAGTTGGATGAGGGTGGGAGAGAGATGGAGACTGATGGAGAGAGAGAGAGTGTGAGGGGGGGGGGTGGGGGGGGGGGAGGGAAGGGGAAGGGAAGGATGTGGGGGGGGGGGAGGGAGGGGGGGGATTATGCCCAGGGGATGGGGGGGAGGGGGGGAGGGACGGGAAGGGAGAGGGAAGGGGGAGATGGGATAAGGGAGAGGTGAAGAGGAGAAAGAAGGAGGTGAGGGAGAGAGGAGAGAAAGGGGTAAAAAAAGAAGAGTGATGAGAGTAGGATAAGATCTAGAGGAGGGAGGCGAGGGAGAAGATGGGGATGCAAGATGATGAGAGAAGAGAAGATAGGGGAGGGAAAGGGAGAAAGAAGAAAAGAAAAGAAAAAAAGAAAAAAGAACTAAGGAAAAGAGAAGGAATATTTACAGAAGACAGAAGACAGAGAAAGAAGAAGAAAGAAGAAAGATACAGAATTGACAGAAAGGAAGGAAAGTAGGGGGGAATAAAGGAAAGAAAAGAAGAAAATAACTAAAGGCATGAAAGAAAAGAAGAACCGCAAGGGAAGATTCAAGGAAGGAAAAGAAAGATTAAGAAGAAAGAGAAGAAAGATTTAGGATAGAAGAATCAAATGAGAGCGGAGATGGAGAGATAAGGATAGTATAAGATAACTTGAGTGAGAGTGAAAAGGAAGAAAGATAAAGGGAACAAAAGGATTAAGAACAATAAGAAAGAAGAATTGTAAAGGTAGAAGAGAAGAATAATGGAATGGATGAAGAGGAGAAGATGAGAAATGAGACGAGGAGGTTTGAGAGGGAGGGAGATGAGAGGATCATAGAGTGGATGAGGGGGGTGAGAAGAGGAGTTGAAAGAATAAGAAAAAGAAAGAAGAAGAAGGGAAAGAAGGAAGAAAAAAAGAAACAAGAAGAAGAAGGACAGAAGAATGACGAGAGAAGAGGGAAAAGATATGAGAGTGAGAGAAGAAGAAAGAAAAGAAGAAAGGATGAAAGAAAAGAATGAGAGAGAAGGACAAGAAGAAAGAAGACAGGAAAGGAAAAGAAGAAAATTGAATGAAATAGATAAGAAAAGAAGAAAGGAAAGGAAGAATAAAGGAGAAGTAAGAAAGGAAGGAAAGGGAAGGAAAGAAAGAGAAAAGAAAAGACAAAGGGGATGAAAAGAAGGTAAGTAAGAAGGAGAAAGAAAGATGAAGAAATAGAATCGAATATGTGTTGGAAAGAAAAGAAAAAGGGAGAACAGGAAGGAGGAAGAAAGATGAGAGAGAATGAAGACATGAAAGACATTTAATGAGGGTTAAAAGGAGAAGAATGAGGTAGGAGAGGAGAGGAGCGAGGAGAGCCTAAGAAAAAGAAAAGAAAAGAAGGAATGAGAAGGAAGAGAGAGAAGATAATGAAGGAGACATAGGAAAAGAAGGAAGACGGAAGAAAGAAGAGACAGAGATGATGAAGAAGAAAGAAGGGGGGAGAAAGTGAGAAATAGAAAAGATAGAATAATAAGAGGAAAAGAAAAGAAAGAGGAAAGATAATGGTAGAGGGAGGGGAGAGGAAGATAAGTAAAAGACAATGAAGAAGGAAAGATAAGAAGAAGATAAAGGAAGAAAGAAGAAAGAAATGGATAAGGGAAAAAGAACGAAATGAGCAGAGGAGGGAGTGTGACTGAGAGAGAAGAAGAAGACAGGAAGAGAAGATAAGAAGACCCCCCATAGAAGAAGAAAGAAGAAAAAAGGAAGAAGATTGAGGGAGAGAGAGGGGGAGTAGGAGGAAGAATGGAAAAGGAAAAGAAAGAAGAAAGAAGGATTCTTTTTATGAAAAAGAGGAAGAAGAAAGAAGAATGAGAAAGGAGTGAGGAGGAGTGGGATAGAGGGAGTGAGGTGAGAAGAAAGATTGCATAGAAAGAAGAAAAGAGAAGAATGAGAGGAGAGAAGATAAGATAAAGAATGAGATGGAGGATGAGTGGAGAGAGTGGAAGATAGAAATGAATGAGATGGAGAGAGCGGGAGAGAGAAGAGGAGAGGGATGAGAGATGAGAGATAGATGAGAGAGGAGTTGAGAATAAGATAAATGAGAAGAATAGAGTATAGACGATGAGGGAGGAAGAAGAATCGAAGATAATCGAAAAGAATTAAGAAGAAAGAAAGAAGAGAAAGAAGCGAGTCGTGTCTCAAAAAGAGAAGAAAAGAGATGAAGGAGAGCAGAATTGATAGAAAGAAGCATAAAGAAGATAATTCAAAGAATGAGAGAGGGGAGGACGTTGATGAGAGAGAGAGTGAGAGAGGAGAGATGAAGGTGAGACTGGAGGAGGTGGAGAGTGAACGTGAAGAAGCAATAGAAAGGAAAGAAGAGGAATAAGAAGGAAAGTATTTAGATGAGGAAAAAAGGAAGAAAAGAGAAGACAAGGATGATAAGAAAGAATTAGAAGAAGAAGAGAGATTAGAGGAAGAGGCGAGTAAGGATTAAAGAAAAGAGAATTGGACGAGAAAGAAGAAAAAGAAAGAAGAATGAAGAGCTATAAAGAAGAAAATAAGAAATGAGATGATGAAAGGAAAAGTAAGTATTGATGATGAGAGGGAGAAAAGAAGGACATAAAGATATGGAGTGGGAATGAGAGAAGTGGAGAGGATGAGATGTAGAAGACGTATGGAGAAGTTTGAGTGTTAAGAAAAAGGAAAAGAAGAACAAAAAGAAGACAAGATTGAGGAGAGATTGTGTATGTTGTATTAGGTGATTCTTGAAGAAGTTTATGTTAGTTGATGGAAAGTTAGTAGAACTAGAGAATATATGGAAAATGGATGTTGAAGAGTTGATGACGATTAGATGAATGAGTGTGAACGTGTGGATAAGTAATGAGTAGAAATGATAGAAAAGAAGAATTTTTTGGAAGAAGGAAAAAAGATAAATGAATAGATGAATGAGATATGTGGGGGAGAGGAGAGAATGAGGAGAGGGACGAGTATTGAAGGCGAGGAGGCGGGTGAGAATTGAGAGTGGAAGAGGTAGTGATGAGGAGCAGTAGTGCGTGGGTGGGTGTGGGTGGTGAGCTGGTGTGGACTGGGTGGTGGGTGTGAGCTGTGGGTGGTGGAGGGTGGTGTGTGATGGGGGGCTGGTTATGGTGTGGATGGTGTGGTTGTAGTGTGGGGGGTGGGGTTAGTGGGAGGGGGGCGTGCGGGGGAGGTATGTGTGGTCGGGGGGGGAGGGGCGTTGCGTGAGGGTTCTGGGTTAGGGTTAAGGGGGGGGCAACTGGGGGGAGTGGGTAGAAGGGGTAGCATAGAGAGAGTGGTGGAGTGAGGGGGGGCAAGTGGGAAGCCAGGAGGGGAATACAAGGAAAAAAAAGAAGGGCTCAGGCCGGGAAAGTCGAGACGGGAGAAAAGGGAAGGGGAGGGAACAAGAATCATGGAAAGTGGGAGAGAAGACAGAAGCGAAAAGAAGGACACGAGCGAAGGGAAAAGGGAGAAGAGGGGGGAAAGATAAATGATGGAAAGGGAGAAGATGAAGGAAAGAAGAAGAATGGAAAAGGGTGGAAGATGGGGAGATAGTAAGAAACATGGAAAGAAAGATAGAAAGAGAAAGACGAAGAAGGGAAAAGGGAGAAGAATGGGCGAAGATATAAAAGAGATGGAGGAAGAAAGAAAGAAGGAAATAAAGGAAAGAGACAGAGAAGGGAAAAGGAGAGCTGGGGGGAGAGAAAGAAAACGGTTGCAAGCGATAGAAGTGAAAGAAGAGAAGGGAAAAGGAGGGGGAGGATGGGGGGGGACAGAAAAGCTGGAAACAGGGAGGAAAGCAGCCAGAAAGGCAGGGCAAAAAGGGGAGATGTTCTCGACCTCCCCCGAGTCAAGACCTAGCCTCCTCAGCCACGGAAAGCGAGCACGTCTCTGGCCCGGGGAAGATGTGGTAGAGAAGCCACTGCAAAATTATACCTTTCATTCCCCCTCAAATTCACAAAATCCATCTATAGTTCAATTCACTCTCCTCACTCCTTCCCTCCTCCTCCTGTCCCCTTTCTCCTCATTTCTCCTCACCCCCTCATTCGCTCTCCATCCACTCCTCCCATCACAACCTCCCCTCATTCTACTGTCCCCTTTCTCCTCGTTTTCTCCCCCCCCCCCCCCACAATTCTCTCCCATATCCTCGTTCCCCCCTTTTCAAAAAAAATGTCCCGTGGTTCGAGCGATTGTCGAAATTCATGGACGAGGGGCGGGGGTCGCTGGTAGTCAGCATGGGGCGGGAAACCCACCCCCCCCTCTCCCCCACCCCCCCCCTCCCATCCCCCACATCCCGTCACCCCCCCCCCCCCCCCCCCCCCCTCCACTCCCACCCAACCCGTCCCCCCCCGTCCCCCCCACGTCCCCACCCCCCACATACCGTCCGTCCCCCCCCCACCCCCCCCCAAATACCCCCGTCCGTTCTTTCTCCGTTAGCGGATAACTTTTTCTTCTCTTTTCTTTTCTTTTTTTCTTTTTCTATTTTTCTTCCTCTTCCTCTTGTCTTCCTTCTTCCTTCTTCTTCTTTCTTTCTCCTTTTCTCTTTCTCTTTCTATTGCTCTTCTCTTCTTTCTCTTCTTTCTCTTCTCTTCTTACTTCTCTCTTCCTCTATCTCTTTTATCTCTTACTCTCTCTCTCTTTCTCTCTCTCTCTCTCTCAATCTCTCTCCCTCCCCCTCCCTTCCCTCTCCTTTTCCCTTCCACTCCCCTCTCCTCCTTCCCCCTCCCTTCCCTCCCCCTCTTCCCTTCCCTCCCTTTTCCCTACTTCTTCCCCTCCCTCCCTCCCTCACTCCCTACAATCCCTCTCTTCCCCTCCCTCCCTCTCGCCCTCCCTCCCCCTCCCTCCCCCCTCCCCCCTCTCTTCCATGTGGCCAGTCGCTTACCGTTTCGGACATGATGCATCGCTAGTAGATTGCGGAGAATGAAGATGGAGAAGAAGAAAAGGGAGAAAAAGGAGGAGAAAAGAGAAACGAAGAGAACTGGAGGAAATGATGGCCGCGGGGAGTCTGAAAGGATGAAATTGATCTTTTCTTGCACTTCTCTCCTGTGAGAGAATTGTGCATCAGGACAGAGCGATTACCGAAGGAGGAAGAGAGAGAGAGAGAAAAACAAAAATAGAGAAGGGAATGATAAATAACAAAAATATTAAGAAAGAAACGAGAGAGGGGAATGGTGAATAAGAAATAAAATGAATAAGAAGTACAAAACAAGAGATGGGAATAATAGATAAGAAACAAATGAAAAAAATAAGGGGTTTAATAAATAAAAACAAACAAAAGAGGGGAATAATAATAAAAAAACATGGAAAGTAAATGATAAACACGAGAGGGGTTTAATAAATAAGAAAACCTCCCTCCCCCCCCCAAAAAAAAAAAAAAGTGTATATATATATGTAAACAAAAATGAGAAGGGGAAAGACCGACGCACTTCCGACCCGGTCTTTATCAAGTTCTTGCTTGCGGTGAGTAATTGCATTTGTCTTCCTGTTCCCGAGATGATTGGAAAAGGGACACGAGAGCCACTTCGGAGATTCACACAATTTCAGGCGATTCTTGTTTCTCGTTTTTTTCGTGTTTATTTTCTCTGTCTCTGTCTCTGTCTCTGTCTCTCTCTCTGTCTCTCTCTGTCATTCTCTGTCTCTCTCTGTCATTCTCTGTCTCTCTCTGTCTCCCTCTGTCTCCCTCTGTCTCCCTCTCTCTCTCTCTCTCTCTCTCTCTCTCTCTCTCTCTCTCTCTCTCTCTCTCTCTCTCTCTCTCTCTCTCTCTCTTCTCTTTCTCTCTCTCTCTCTCTCTCTCTCTCTCTCTCTCTCTCTCTCTCTCTCTCTCTCTCTCTCTCTCTCTCTCTCTCTCTCCCTCTCTCCCTCTATCTCTCTCTCTCTCTCTCTCTCTCTCTCTCTCTCTCTCTCTCTCTCTCTCTCTCTCTCTCTCTCTCTCTTCTTTCTGTTTTACTTTTTTAGGGGGAGGGGGTCTTTTGCCTTTTTCTCGGGTTGTTAGGATTGTGCATAATGATTATCTGTGGAGATAATGCAGTTGTGTTTTTATTTATTTATATTTTGGGGGGGGGGGGGGGTATTTATTTTCATGAAGGTTATTCCCCCGTTTAAAAAAACAAATCTTTTTGACGTTGCCAAGATTGTCCGTAATAATATCTGCATTTGTTTATTTATTCATTTTTATTTGTTTTCTCTTTTTTCTTTTTATTTTTCAAGGAGATTATGCCTTTTTGTATCTGAAATATATATCGGATTTGGTGGTTTCTTATTTCGAGTCCTAATGCTTTGTTTCCTTCCTTTCGCAGGTAAGTGTGATGGAGAGTCGAGACAGAGGCTTCGAGGCTTCGCGAGTTCGCCCGTTTGGGTAGAAGGTAAATCGCCAAAGGATGCGAAAAGGGGGCGTTAGGGGCGTGGGTGTGAGGTAAAGGAGGTGTGTGTGGGGGGGGGGGGGTGTATGTGAGAGGAGGGAGGCGAGGTAGGGAGGGAAGGAGCTGCGAGGGAGATGGAAATGGCTTGGTTGAGTTGGGAGAACGAGTTGCGAGGAAAAGGGGACGAGGGATTTGTGAAGCCAAGGGTAAAGGTGTGAGTTGAAGAAATGAATTTTGTGGGAGGGAGTTGTTTGAACGAAAATATGGAGGGAAGGAAACAAACAGATAGACATACAGAAAGACATTCAGATAGACAGCCATCGAACATACATGAGATAGAGACAGACAGACAGACAGACATCGAACATAAATGAGAGACAGACAGGCAGACAGACAGACATGGAACATACATAAGAGAGATACAGACAGACATCGAACATAAATGAGAGACAGACAAACAGAGAGACAGACATGGAACATACATGAGAGAGAGAAAGACAGACAGGACATCGAACATGAATGAGAGACAGGCAGACAGACAGACCGAAAGACAGATAAAAGGCAGATACACACAAACAGACAAACAGAGCGAGGCCCACCTTTAAATCTGAAGAGAAAAGAAAAACCGCGGAAAAAGAACAGGAAGAACAGTGCTCCCCCTCCCCCCCCCCCGCCCCGCGAACGAAGTGTAGTAGGCGTGGGCGTAAG
>NC_061827.1:2782827-2852827 GCF_019202785.1 Penaeus chinensis | reverse complement strand
GGAGAGTGTGTGACGAGACGAGGGCTCCGAGGAACAATGTTAGTGACAATGATGGTTTGTAGTCAGTCGCTTGAGTCTAAAGTGAGAGTGAGGAAGAGGGAGAGGGAGAGGGAGAGGGAGAGGGAGAGGGAATGAGAGGAAGTGGGAGAGGGAGAGGGAGTGAGAGGAAGAGGGAGAGAGAGAGAGAGGGTGAGAGGAAGAGAGAGAGGGTGAGAGGAAGAGAGAGAGGGAGTGAGAGGAAGAGGGAAAGAGAGAGGGAGTGAGAGGAAGAGGGAAAGAGAGAGGGAGTGAGAGGAAGAGGGAGATAGAGAGGGAGTGAGAAGGAGAAAAACGGAGTTAGAAGGGAAAAGGGGAAAGGGGTAGGAGAGGGAGAGAGAGAGAGGGGGGGGGGAGACGCAAGAGAAAGAGAGAGAGAGAGAGAGAGAGAGAGAGAGAGAGAGAGAGAGAGAGAGAGAGAGAGAGAGAGAGAGAGAGAGAGAGAGGGGGGGGGGGGGGAGAAGATAAGAGAAAGAGAAATAGCAAGAGCAAGAGCAAATGAACAAGAAAAAGGAAGAGAGACAGAGGCAGAGAGAAACAGACACAAAAGCTGAGATGAAAATAATAGATTTTAAAAAGTGATTCGGAGTGACAGTGTAATTCTGTAGCAGGGGGGGGGGGGGGGGAGTGTCAAGATTAATTGTCTTCTACTTTTTTATTTGCATTTTATCATGTTCTTTGCTGTTGTTTCTCTTCCTTTCTTTATTCTTTCCCTTTTCTATTTTTTTCGTCCCTAATTTCCTATTAAATTGAGATTTTAATATACGTCATCTCCTTGTTCTATTTTGCTTTCGTCTTCCTACTACTGCCCTCCTCCCCCTTCATCCCTTCCCTCCTCCCTCCCTTCATCTTCCCTCCTCCTGCATTCCTCCCTCCCTCTTCCCTCCTCCATTCCTCCCTCCCTCTTCCCTCCTCCATTCCTCCCTCCCTCTTCCCTCCTCCTTCCCTCTCTCTCTCTCTCTCTCTCTCTCTCTCTCTCTCTCTCTCTCTCTCTCTCTCTCTCTCTCTCTCTCTCTCTCTCTCTCTCTCTCTGTGTGTGTGTGTGTGTGTGTGTGGTGCAGCGGTAGCGTTCTCGTCTAGCAATCTTGCTGACCTGCGTTCAAATCCCTCGCCGCCAGTGGATTGTAACCCCGGCCATTCCTTGCACACAGGGGATAGTTTAGAAGCAAAATGAAACAGACAGTATGTCACACCAAGAATATCCATTGTTACAAATGGAATCAAAACTAAACTTTAAACTTTAAACTAAACTCTCTTCTCTCTCTCTCTTCCCTCCCTCCCTCCCTCCCCCCCCTCCCTCTCTCTCTCTCTCTACCAACACCTACGCTTAAAATTGGATTAATGGAGAAAAATAATAAGATTATAAACTGGCCTGAACTACATCAGCAGTTGCAAGCCCGCCCGGCCGCCCATATACAGAAGTGGGCGTAGTCCTGGCACGAGCTGGTGGCTACAGGTGTGCCTCGCGCGCGTGTGTGTGTGTGTATGTGTGTGTGTGTGTGTGTGTGTGTGTGTGTGTGTGTGTTTTCGTTTGTTTGTTTGAACTTTATTCACGTTTGTTTGTCATAACTAAAAAAAAAGGTCTAGGCCGCTTTGCTATAAATTGGAATTTAGTGTATGTATGTACGTGTATATGTGTAAATACAAGGTCTCCTGATGAACCTCGCGCGCCGCAAATCCTCCAGTTAATGACGGGTAAATTGGCTAGTTTTGAATCGTTACGTGCCGCTCTCGTGTCATTACGACGGAGCCTGTCATACATACACCCCCCTCCCCCCCCCCCTCCCCGCGTTTCCGAATCGAAGCAACCTTGGCCTACTGTTTTTTTTTTTTTGTTTTTTTCCAGAAAAGTCGGTAATATTGGTTTTCGGAAAACGTAGATTTTGAAGCATTTTTTTTTCTCTTTTCTTTTTGCGTGTGTAGGCTACGATTTCGGTGTCGTCGCCATGTCTATTGTGCTGCATCTTGCAAGATAGACCGAACAGGAAGTTGCAAATATTGATAATCCTCTGCGGGTATTTCGTCGGATCACGCACGGTTTTTTCCACCGTATCTCGCGCGGTTTTTTCGCCGGATCACTTGCGGTTTATCGCCGTATCTCGCCCGGGTTTTCGCCATACTTTACGCGCCGGATTTCGCCATGTATCACGTGAGTTTTCGCCATATATTACGTGGGTTTCCGCCGTACAAGCACGGTTTTTCGCGATTTATCACGCATAGACTCCGCACGGGTTTTCGCCGTATATCACGCGCGGGTTTTCGCCGAATTCCGCGCGGTTACTCGTTCGATCAACTGCATTTGCACGCTCGCGTTCTCCTCCCCACCTGACCTCTAGGGCTGTGATGAGCAGTTGTCGTGTTTCCTGTGCGTGACGGCAAAGATTGACCCTTCCTGGAAGTAGAAAAAAAAAATATATATATATATTACTTATGCATAAATCAACAGTTGAAGAAGAAGAAAAAAAAAATACATTTATCGATCAATATCAAGACCCCGAGAAACTAAAACCCAAAAGGTAGAGATAGATAGATAGATAGACAGACAGATAGATAGATAGATAGATAGATAGATAGATAGATAGATAGATAGATAAGAAAAATGTAACATATATATATATTATACGTTAAAAGCCGCAAGATTCAGCTACCAAGCCGAAAACCAACGTAGCAGCAAGCAAGCAGAATCGTGACTCCGCAAGCACGTAACGCCCATCCTTGGCACGTGCGTGAGTCATGCTGTTGCACGCACCGGGGAAAAAGGTGGGGTACGGGGGGAGGGGGAGGTAGAGAGGGTAGGGGGGGGTTGGGCTAGGGTATGTTGGGCAGACAGGATGGAAATCGCGAGTTTTTATATTGTTTTTACACTGCTGGGGAGGTTACGTGGCAGAAAATTGCTTAATGGAAAGGGGTGCGTGGCCGATCGGAGAGAAGGAGGGAGAGAATTAGTGTGGGAGGAGGGGGAGGGGGAAGGGGGAAGGGAGAGAGAAAAGGGGGAGGGAGGGGATAAGGGAAGGAAAGGAAGCAGAGGGGAAAGGAGGAGAAAGAAAGATTGACATAGAGGAGAAGAGAGGAACAGACAGACAAGCAAATCGTTACGCATAAACATCAACTTCCCTCCTTGTCTTTTACCCGGACGTGCCCAAACTTCCGCTTAGTGAGACGTTAGCATTAATATTTTAGCCCCGGTTGCGTCGGCCGAGACTCGCTGACCGATCGAGCGGTGGCGTGAGGGTTGTTCTTCGAGATTATGGATTTTGCGAAGTTCTCTTCCCCCTCCCCCCTTCCTCCTATCCCCCCCCTCTCTCTCTCTCCTTCCTTCACCCCCTTCATTAGTTTTCTTTCTCCTTCCTTCCTCTCTCTCATCCTTTCAGTTTTTTCCCCCTTATTTCTTTCATGTCTTCCTATATTCTTTCCTTCTACCCTCTTCCGCTTCCTTCTTTCCTTCCTTCTCTCTCTCCTTTCCTTCCTTCCTCCCTCCCCTTTTTCCCCCTTCGTAGTCTCTTTCTCCTTCCTTCCTCTTACCCTTCCTTCCTATCTTTCTTACTTCCTTCCCCCTCTCTCCCCTTTCCTCCTTCATTCTCCCCTTTCATTTCTTCTTTCCTTCCTTCCTTTCTTCCTTCCTTCCTTCCTTCCTACCTTCCTCCCCCCCCCCTTTTTCTCATTCCTCCCCCTTCCTCCTTCCTTCCTTCCTACCTTCCTTCTCCCCTTTTCTCCTTCCTTCCCACTTCCATCCTTCCTTCCATCTTTCCTTCCTTCCTTCATTCCTTCCTTCTTTCCTTCCATCCTTCCTTCCATCTTTCCTTCCTTCCTTCCTTCCTTCCTTCCTTCCTTCCTTCCTTCCTTCCTTCCTTCCTTCCTTCCTTCCTTCTTCCTTCCTTCTCCCACTATTGCCTCTCCCTCTTCCGCGCCGCCAAGCCTGCCATTCTCGACATAAAAGAAAAATGGAAAAAGCAATAACAATTCCTTCGTCAGGTTACCAGGTAATAGGAATAGGAGGGAAAGAGGAGGAGGAGGAGGAGGAGGAGGAGGAGGAGGAGGAGGAGGAGGAGGAGGAGGAGAAGAAGAAGAAGAAGAAGAAGAAGAAGAAGAAGAAGAAGAAGAAGAAGAAGAAGACGAAGACGAAGACGAAAATAAGTGAAAAAGAGAAGAAGAGGGAGGAGGAAGAGGAAAAGAAGAAGAAGAAGAAGAAGAAGAAGAAGAAGAAGAAGAAGAAGAAGAAGAAGAAGAAGAAGAAGAAGAAGAAGAAGAAGAAGAAGAAAAATGAAAAAGAGAAGAAGAGGGAGGAGGAAGAGGAAAAGAAGAAGAAGAAGACGAAGACGAAAAGAAGTGAAGAAGGCGACCGTCGGAGGTTTTGGAAGGAGAGGAGGAGGAGAGAATTGTACGCCACTCGTTGGATTTGATTGTGAATGGGTGTTCCACTTTTAGCTTTTGTCTTATGATGGTGAATGTGTTTCTCTCTCTCTCTCTCTCTCTCTCTCTCTCTCTCTCTCTCTCTCTCTCTCTCTCTCTCTCTCTCTCTCTCTCCCTCTCTCCCCCCTCCCTCCCTCCCTCCCTCTCCCTCTCCCTCCCCCCCTCCCCCTCCTTCCCTCAATTACCTTCAGTTTTCCCTTCACATACAACATTTCTGTCTCTGCCGCGCGGACTTTCTCTCCTCAAGAGCGTCTGACGTGATTCATTGTGTTAGTACTTGTTCGTGTACGCCTCTGTGTCCGGCCCCCCCTCCCCCCCCCCCCCCATTCCCCTCTTGACACGTGTGACCGCCTACACATGCTTGATTTTCTACGCGTCTTTAGCCACCTGTACCACCTGCCGCAGCCATCTGGCAACGCCCGTGCGCGTGGCCGCCGCTTTCTTGGGAAACCAATATTTCGTTCCTATTTTTATATATTCATTCATTTTTCATTGTTATTTTGTTATTATTATTTTTATTTATTTATTTTTTTGCGGGTTGTCATGCTATTCTATATTTCCTTCCTTTCTCATCCAGCGTTTCCCTCCATTTCCTTCTCTTCCCGGCCGTTGTGTTCCCTCCACTTCCCTCTCTTTCCAGTCCCTCGCTTTCCTCCACCTCCCTCCCTTCCGCGTCTCTCACTCCCCTCTCCACTTGTCTCTCTTCTCACGATGCCCTCCACCTCCCTCTCCTCTGATCCATCCTCCCCTCTCCACTTGTCTCTCACCCACGGTTCCCTCCACTTCCCTCTCCTCTGATCCATCCTCCTCTCTTCCCATTCACCGCCCCTCTACTCCTCTCTCTCTCTCTCTCTCTCTCTCTCTCTCTCTCTCTCTCTCTCTCTCTCTCTCTCTCTCTCTCTCTCTCTCTCTCTCTCTCTCTCTCTTGATCCACTTTCCTCTCTTCAGCCGCCTGTTCTCCGCTGCCTGCTTAACCATCTGCTCCACCTACCTACTCCAATCTGCCTGCTCCACCCTACCTGCCCTCCGCTACCTCCTCCACCTTCCTACGCCACCCTACCTCCTCCACCTTCCTACTCCACCTGCCTTCTCCACCGTACCTTCTCCACCCTACCTTCTCCACCTGCCTCCTCCACCCTACCTATACACTCGCAACTTCTCCACCTGCCTTCTCCACCCTACCTACTCCACTCTACCTATACATCCGCAACTTCTCGTAGGTCGCGCGACGAGTGTATGTTTTTGTTTATGTCAGCCGTCCCTCCATAGAGCCCTTTTTACGACCAGCCGGACGACCATACGAGGCACCTGCATTACTCCGTACGACCGCCCAGTACGACCGCTCAGTACGACCGGTACATGGCCGTCCGTAGACTTGTATATCTTGTTGGTGGCGTCCGTGGTCTTGTTTCGAGAGAAAATATATATATTTTTTTTTTGTCTGAGGAGGAGGAGGAGAAGAAATAAGAAGAGGAGGAGAAAGAGGAGAAGGAAGAAGAAGAGGAGAAAGAGGAGAAGGAAGAAATTAAAGAAGAAGAAGAAGAAGAAGAAAAAGATGATGATGATGATGAAGAGGAAAAATAACAAGAAGAGGAGGAGGAGGAGGAAGAAGAAGAAGAAGAAGAAGAAGAAGAAGAGGAAGAGGAAGAGGAAGAGGAAGAGGAAGAGGAAGAGGAAGAGGAAGAGGAAGAGGAAGAAGAAGAGGAAGAAGAAGAGGAAGAAGAAGAAGAAGAAGAAGAAGAAGAAGAAGAAGAAGAAGAAGAAGAAGAAGAAGAAGAAGAAGAAGAAAAAGAAGAAGAAGAAGAGGAAAAAAACAAGAAGAGGAGGAGGCGGACGAAGAGAAGGAGGAGGAGGATGAAGAACAAGAACAAGGAGAAAAGGAAGAAAAGAAAGAAAAGGAGAAAAGGAAAAATAAATGAAAAACAAGGCTAAGAGGGAGAATATGGTCGAGGCTGAAGAATTCTTGATAGCTGTTGACATTTCGAGATGAGAAGCTGTTTTGAGACGGAGCTTCGGGGGATGAAGTTAGTGGGCGAGTTAAAGATCTGTAAACGCGCGTGGATCGCAATTTGTGAGAGTGTGTAGGCGTGGGCGAGGCTCTTTAACACGTGGGCGGGGCTGTTAACGTGGGCGTGGCGTGGCAGCAACAGCGACAGATTATTTACATTTTTTTTTTTCTTTCTCTGTCTCTCTCTCTCTCTCTCTCTCTCTCTCTCTCTCTCTCTCTCTCTCTCTCTCTCTCTCTCTCTCTCTCTCTCTCTCTCTCTTTCTTTCTTTCTCTCTTTCTTTCTTTTTTTCTTTCTTTCTTTCTTTCTTTCTTTCTTTCTTCCGAGGAGCCAATGAGGACTCTTGGGAATGGCTGTGAATGCTGACACTTGGGATAGAACCTTGGACGTTACGGGATATCCCTTTTCCGTCCCCCCCCCCCCCTTTTCTATTATATTTTCTAGTCTTTTCTTCTTATATCTCTCTCTCCCTTACGCCTTTCTTTCCCCATTTCCCTCATTCCACCATCATTCTATCCCCTCGACTTCCCTCGTCTCTTCTAATCTCTCCTCTCCCTCTTCAGTTCCCCTCTTCTGTTGCCCCCTCCATTCCCCTCACCCCGCCATCCTCTTTTCTCCACCCCTTTCCCCTCCTCTTCTCTCCCTTCTGCCATCTCTCTATCCCTCCGTCCCATTCCTCTCACTCCCCCCTCGTCTCTTCTCCTATCTCCTCTCCCCTCTTCGTCCTCCTCCCCATTCCCCTCACCCCACCATCTTTCTATCCCCTTGTCCCTCTTATCTCCCCCCCCCACCCCCACCCCCTCAATTACACCTACACCGGAGTAATCAAGTTAGTTTAGAATTCAACGCGCGACGGACACATATTCCAGTGGTGCTCTCTGAAGCTGCCTCAGTCTAAGGAAAAAAGGGGTAAGGAGGGAGGGGAGGGAAGAGGGAAGAGAAATGGAGGGAAGAAGGGGAGGAGGATAGGGGGAAGGAGAGATGAGAGGGCAGAGATATGGAAGGGAGAATGGGAGGAGGATAGGGGGAAGGAGACGGGAGGAGGGGAAAGGGAGAAGGGAGGGAATGGGGAAGGGTTGGAGGAGAAGGGAAAGGGAGAAGGGGAAGAATGGAAAGGAAGAAGGGAGTTGGAGACAACGTGGTCCGGTCTAGTTGTCACAAGAAACACGCTCAGGAAACAGTTAAGAGGCGTTCGTGTGTCCCGTGCAATGTTGTGAGGGAGAAGGGGTGGGGGGGGTGAGGGGTAGGGGTGAGGGGTAGAGGGGTATGGGTGGGGTTTCAAGTGGGAGTAAGTGGGGTAGCTAGATTATTGGATTAAGTGGTTTGTTGTGATTGTACATATATTTTCCTTTGCTTGTTTCTGTGAGGAGAATACGGAAAATCGGATAGTGATGGGGCAGTAGCAGTGTTATGAGGGGAAAACAATAGTTACTTTAAGTAGAATTTAAAGCAATAAGGAAATTGCTAATGATGCCGATGTTATCAATGCAATACTAGTAATGAAAAAATAAAGAAATATAATATATATATAAAAAACAAAAAATATGGACATGAAAATTAATTTAATGTGTTCTGAGAAGATATTAGCATCTCCTCCCCTCCCCCCATTTTCCCCTCCCGCGCGGCCTTCGTCCTTCCCCACCCCTTCCTCCCCTCCTTCCTCTCTCACTTCCTTCCCCCTCCTTCCCTTCCTCCTTTCCTTCTTTCCTTCTCCTTCCTCCTCTCCTTTCCCATCTTCCTCTTCCTCCCCACCCTTGCCTTCCTACCTTTCCTCCCCCTTTTCCACCCCCCTTCCTCCCCTTCTCTTCCCTCCCCTTCCACCTCTCCCTCCCCTCTCTCCTCCCCGACCCCTCTCTCTCTCCCCCCCCCCCCACCCCTTCCACTCCTGCTCCGGGAGGGCGTGTGTGCGCGCGCCCGGGGGTTGCGTGACGCAGTATCAATATTGCAACCCCCTCGGAACTGGCGCAGTCCTGGTGGGGTTGAATCCACCTGCTTTTCTCTGCTGATCCATAATCTTCCCCCCTCTCTCTCCCTCCCCCTCTCTCCCTCCCCCTCTCCCCCTCCCCCTCTCTCCCTCCCCCTCTCTCCCTCCCCCTCCTCCCCTCCCACCTTCTCTGCTTGGACTGTAACCCTACCCCCCCTCCCTATCCCAGACCACCTCCCCCCCCTCTCTCTCCTCTCCCTCCTCTTCTCCCCCCTCCCCCCCTTCCTTCTTGGCCATTGCTGCATCGGTTGGGGAATGGGGTGGGGAGGGGAGGGGGCAGGGAGGTTAAAGTGGGGGGGTTGGGAGGCTAGAAGGAGTGGGGGAAGGAAGGCAAGAGGGAGGGGGGTAGAGAGGCTAGAAGGAGGGGGGGTAGAGAGGCTAGAAGGAGGGGGGGTTGGGAGGCTAGAAGGAGAGGGGGAGGGAGGCAAGAGGGAAGGGGGGTAGGGAGGCAAGAGGGAAGGGGGTAGAGAGGCTAGAAGGAGGGGGGGTTGGGAGGCTAGAAGGAGAGGGGGAGGGAGGCAAGAGGGAAGGGGGGTAGGGAGGCAAGAGGGGTGGGGGGGAAGGAAGGCAAGAGGGAGGGGGGTAGGGAGGCTAGAAGGAGGGGGGGTAGGGAGGCAGTTAGAGGAAAGAGAGGTTGTCGTAGAAATTTCAGAAGTAGGATGACGCAGCGTTTGTATTCCCTCGCGTTTATTTTGTTTTGTAAGAAAGACTTTGCGTTCGGTAATGCCCAGATTCAGTGTTTTTTCTTCTTCTTGTTCTATCGTTCTCCCTTTCCAGATTCGCTCCTTTTTTTTTTCTTTCTTTTTTCATTTAGTTTTTCTTTTTTGTTCTTTCGTTCTTTCTTTCTTTTCCATTGGTGATAGAAGTAGGTGGAGCGAGATAGAAGGAGGCTGTAGACGGAGGCGGGGGAATAATATCACGAAGCTTGTTCTGCGTACTTGAAGATAACTTATTGAAGATCCGGGGGGTTGAGGGGGTGAGGTGGGGGTGGGGGTGGAGGTGTTTGCACGGGCATGAGTCACAATCGCCTTTTCTCTCTCTCTCTCTCTCTCTCTCTCTCTCTCTCTCTCTCTCTCTCTCTCTCTCTCTCTCTCTCTCTCTCTCTCTCTCTCTCTCTCTCTCTCTCTGTCTGAGTCTCTCTTCTGTCATCTCTTTCGTAACCGCACCCGATCCTCCTAAGCTACACCTTGTTTTGCATACAATGAGAGCAATTGATCTTTTTTATCCTCCTCCGTCGTTTGTCTTTCTCGCAAGGCTCTCTTTAAGAGTGATGAGGGCCAGATAGGTATCAAGGTTTTTCATTTCCGGGGCTCGGCTTGGGGATGCCTCCTTCTCCTCCTCCTCCTCCTCCTCTTCCTCTTCCTCCTCCTCTTCCTCCTCCTCCTTCTCCTCCTCCTCCTCCTCCTCCTCCTCCTCCTCCTCCTCCTCCTCCTCCTCCCCCTCCTCTTCCTCTTCCTCCTCTTCCTCCTCCTTCCCCCTTCTCCTCCTCCTCCCCTTCCTCTTCCTCCTCCTCCTCCTCCTCCTCCTCCTCCTCCTCCTCCTCCTCCTCTTATTCTTCTTCCTCCTCTGTTCTCTCCCCGGCCCCCACCATTCTCCGGGTTTTATATTTATCTTTCTGCTGATTTTCTTTTCTCTTTTCCTGTCTCTTAAATGTCTCAATTTGTCATCTTTTCTCCCTTTTCTCTTCTTCCTGTTATCGTCTACTCCTCTCCCTCTCCCTGTTCCCTAACTCCCCCCTTACGCCCTTATCCTCCAACACCCCCTCCCTCCCTCCCTCCTCCCTCCCTCCTTCCTTCCCCCTCCCTTCCCCCCCCCCCCCCCCATGGGCGTTGTACCCCGTCTCTATCTCCCCCGCCGCCTCGCCCGTCCATTCACTCCCATGTCCGACCTCCTTCAACCCCCCCCACCCTTATCCTAGCCCCATGCCCCTCCCCTTCGCCCCCCAGCGAGACCTCCTTCAACGCCCCCTCCTTACCCCATGCCCCACGCCCTGCGCCCTTCCTACCCTCCCATGCCCCACGCCCTACGCCCTTCCTACCCCCTATGCCCCAGGCCCTACACCTTTCCTACCCCCCATGCCCCAGGCCCTACGCCCTTCCTACCCCCTATGCGCCAGGCCCTACGCTCTTCCTATCCCCTATGCCCCACGCCTTACGCCCTTCCTACCCCCTATGCCCCACGCCCCTCCCCCAGCCCCCACGCCCTCCCCCAGCCCCCACGCCCTCCCAGCGAGACCTCCTGCAACATATTTCCCCGCCAACGTAGCGCCGTGGTGTCAGCGCTAGGGCGGAGGGGCAGCAGCACGACCTTGAGGGACCGGCCGCTGCAGTGTTGCCAGCTGGGGCCTCCGTCGTCCGCACCTGGGACCTGCAGTTGCACCTTTTTTTTACCTTCTTTTTTAACTTTTTGTTATTATTTTTCACACACACACACACACACACACACACACACACACACACACACACACACACACACACACACACACACACACACACACACACACACACATATATATATTTACTTTTTAAACTTATTTTTATTTTTTGTATTTACTTTTTTATCTTAACTCTCTTAATCCTCTTCCTAAATGTTAGTTTTGTTTGTTTTTTTCGTTCTTTCAATGTTCTTTCTAAATAAATAAAAAATATTTTAAAAATATTGTTTAATTATTATTTTTTTTTTCCGTTACTTAAATTTCTTGATGAAGAATAGTTCATGTTTGTGCAGGACCGCGCTTGACAGTATAAGAGGAGACAGACTGCGTTGTTGATTCCCAATAGTTTTTAAGGATGTCGAGGATGCAGACTGCAGAGAGCTATAACTTTTATGTGTATATACATATATATATACACATACATACATACATACATACATACATACATACATACATACATACATACATACATACATACATACATACATACATACATACATACATACATACAAACATAAATACATACATACATACATACATACATACATACATACATACATACATACATACATACATACATACATACATACATACATACATACATACATGCATACATACACACACATATATACATATACTTTATTTTCCATGTATTTTTTTTTTTATTATATATTTATTATCATTCCTTCTCTCCCTTCCCACGAAACTCCTAGAGGAGGTGTATTTTATCGCATTCGGTTTGGTTCCTCGAGACCGTGAATTGGTCACTGACGAACCAGAATAGGAGAGGATAGGAGAGGAAAAGTGAATCCGCTGTTAAACCTCTTTACCGGCGACCTTATCCTCCATTTTCTCCCTCGGCTGATAAATGGCCTACTCTGATTACCTTCAAGTCTCTTCTGTGTGTCATATCGGAGTCATTATGATTCCCTCATTTCCCTGATTTATCCTTGCCGTTCTTATTACTCGTTTTACTCACAAGTTTTATGTTTCCCCTTTTTTCGCGGAGTGTCGATTTTCTTGCTTTTTCTCTTGCTTTATCTTCATTGTTTTTCGCTACGTCCCTCTTTCGCTCAGTCCTTTCGATTTTCTTCGCCATTCCGTTCGTTTATTCACTTATCCTGCATTTCTCTTTCGCTCACACCGACTGAGCTGCCGCACCGTCATGTCATGGGAAAACCCGTCGATCTATAACTCCAGTTCTTAACAAGGTGCAAGAGGGAACGTGTGTGTATGTGTGTTTGTTTGTTTATTTGTCTGTGTTTGTGTGTTTGTGGAGGGTCTCACCATGCACCATATTTTGACCTTTAACAACATCTCTCCCTCTTTCCATTCCCCAAGTTCACGAAAAGGAAAAGAGAAAGAAAAGCGAAGACAGAGAAAGACATCAGACGTAGATAAAAAAAAAAGAGTAAATAAAGAAAGGTCTCAGGAGGATAAGGACTAGCTAGAATAGTCGTAATAACGGTAATAGCGAAATAGTAATAATAGGAATGAGGGAAGGGGAGAGAGAGAAGGAAGTCCTCTGTCGACATTCGCGAATCATTTGCTTGCGTGAGAAAAGGAGGTTGATCGGAATTGAGGGAAAAGGGAAAAGGGGAGAAGGAAGAGGGGATAGAGGAGAAGCGAGAGGGTAGAGGGTGTAGGTGGAGAGGGTAGGGGGAGAAGAAGGGAGAGGGAAGAGGGAAGAGAGAAGATGGAAAAGGGGAGAAGGAAGAGGGGAGAGGGATGGAGGGGGGGGGGGGAAGGAAATGGAGACGATAAGGGGAGGGGAGTAAGAGAGGATATGATAAGTGTAAGGGAGGAGATAGGGAGAAGGAGGATAGATTACAAGGACATGAGACAGAAAAAGGGAAGAACGAAATTGAAACGAGAGGGACAGGAGAATCAAAGAGGAGATAAATGGAAGATAGAAGAAAAGAGGGAATAAGTAAAAACATGGGGGTGGAATGAGGGGGGGGGGGGTGTATTTGACCGAGATTTAAGTCCCTCAACACCGTCCTGAGAAAAATTTCTTGGGATTTCTTCCAGTTTCACTTTCGACACTGAAGCTGCGTCATGCGGGGGTGATTGCTGGTTGGGAGAGGGGGGGAGGAGGAGGAGGAAGGTGGAGGGGGGGAGGAGGAGGAGGAAGGTGGAGGAGGGGAGGGAGGAGGAGGAGGAAGGTGGAGGAGGAGGAGGAAGGTGGAGGAGGAGACAGATGGGGGGAGGAAGGTTGAGGGGAAGCGGGGTTTGGGGGTTATACATCGAGGTGGGGATGGGTGGTGACGTCGTGGGCGGGGGGGTAATTTCTGCGTTTGGGGGTGAAGTTCTAGGTTGGGGGGTAGGATGTCAAAAGAGCGAGGGTAGGGTAAGGGTAGACATTGAGGAATGTAAGTTCTGAGTTACCTCATACCATACCTCCCCCCCCCCCTCATTCCTACCCATTACCCATCCACCCCCTTCCCCATAACCCCCCACTGTAGATCCCCCCCACCCCCCTCCCCCCCGCCTCCCGTCTAACCTAGGCCTATCCCCAACCGAAAACTTTCCCCCTCGTCCCCGGCCTGTCTAATTATTCACACGTAATGAAAATTTTGGCAGCCGTATAGCCGAGAAGTGTCCTAATTCGTCGAGGTTTCCCGTTTTGGGGCTTATCTCGAAGCCCAAGTCAGAGCCAAGGTGTTTTGGGAAAGAAAAGAGGGAGGGGAGATGGGGAAGGGAAGGGAGGGAGGGAAAGAAGATGGGGAGATCAGAGAGGGAGGGAAAGAAGATAGAGGGGGGGGGGGTAGAGGAGATGAAGATGAAGTGGATGGTGAGGAGGAAGGGAGGGAGAGAATTTGAAGAGAAGAGATGGAAATGTTTCGGCTCCTTTAGACTCAAGGACTTGGCGTGGGATTCGAGTGCGTTCCCGTCAGGATCACGTCCCGGGGCATGTTTTCCTTTTGGGAGATGGGGTGGGAAAGGAGGAGGAGGGGCATGGGATGGGGTAGGGGAAGGTAAGAGGAGGGGGGGGGGGGAGGAAAAGATTTAGGAACTTATGGTTGGTTTTGAGACTGTGAACGCAGAGGGAGGGAGCCTTAACATGCAAAATAGGTAAATTATTTATGCGAGATTTCCCGGGAGCTAATTCAGGAGAATTTGCACACACAGACAGACACACGCAGAGAGAGAGTAAGAGAGAGTGAGTGATTGCTAGCGAGAGAGAGTGAACGAGAGAAAGAGAGAGCGAGAGAAAGAGAGAAAGAGCGAGAGCGAGAGCGAGAGCGAGAAAGAGCGAGAGCGAGAGCGAGAGAGAGAGAGAGAGAGAGAGAGAGAGAGAGAGAGAGAGAGCGAGAGCGAGAGAAAGAGAGAGAGCGAGAGAGAGAGAGAGAGAGAGCGAGAGAAAGAAAAAGAGCGAGAGAGAGAGAGAGCGAGAGAGAGAGAGAGCGAGAGAGAGAGAGAGCGAGAGAGAGAGAGAGCGAGAGAGAGAGAGAGATAGAGAGAGAGAGCGAGAGCGAGAGCGAGAGAAAGAGAGAGAGAGAGAGAGAGAGAGAGAGAGAGAGAGAGACAGAGAGAGAGAGAGAGCGAGGAAAGAGCGAGAGAGCGAGAGAGAGAGAGAGAGAGCGAGAGAGCGAGAGAGAGAGAGAGAGAGAGAGAGAGAGAGAGAGAGCGAGAGAGAGAGAGAGAGAGAGAGAGAGAGAGAGAGAGAGAGAGAGAGAGAGAGAGAGAGAGAGAGAGAGACAGACAGAGAGAGATAATGTGTGTAAGAGAGGGGGGATGGAGAGAGAGAGAGATAGAATACACTGTGAAAATGCGAAAGTTACACTCGAACTAAGTAAGTATGAGAATGCATACACACACCTTAATCCGTCATGGGATAGATCTAAAAACCATTATGGTAATTACGATAAAGTCGGCTACATTGATAACGGATGCATTTACATGATCATAAGGATGACACTAAAAATGACCACAATAATAACAACATTATGATGATAGAAATGATAACATGATAATATAAATAATAACATTGTGATAATATAGATAACATGATAATATAAATAATAACATTGTGATAATATAGATAACATTTTGACAATAGAAATGATAACATGATAATAGAAATAGCATCGTGATAATAGAAATAATAACCAAGACAAAAACAAAAGCCGAACGAGATCCTGAGTCCGTCGTAGTTGAGGTCGGATGCCCCGATAACACCAGCGGATGTTTTAGATAACTAGCAAGGTGTAAACAACATCTTTTCGGGGAGGTGATGTCACAGCTCGTGTCAAGGTGTCCTGCTCCCGAACCTGTCAGTCAACTTGGCAAGAGATTCTGCCTCGGGAATCACTTCAGAATCATGTCTTCGCATCCCGCGCTGCTTCAGTTGACGTGAGTGGGTTTCAGCGGGGCGGTTTTGGTGCGTGAGGTCGCGTTTTTTCTTCTATCTTCTTGTTTATTTATTTTTTTTATTTAGGGAAGTTGTATGGGGATTTAGTGGAAGGATGAGGTAGATGTGGAAAGGGAAAGGATTTGGGGAAGAGGTTAAGGAATAGGTTAAAACAAAAGACATGCGGGAAGTGAATAAGTTTGTCGATAAACAGGACCTGAACAGATAAGTAAACAGTCTGTTGTTTTTTTAGTATGTGATATATACAATGACATTTTTAAATTTTTTTATTACTATATGAAATAATTTTAATGTTTATCTTTTTCTCATTTCAGGTAAGATGCATCATCGTCGTCGGCAGAGTTGGTACTGTATTTTTTTCTTATTTTTGAAATCTTGTCTCTTTATTCTATTGTGACAAGGATGAATATTGTAATGTTACTTGGCGATTATGATATAACTGATAATTGAAATGGTAACCACAACACTGATAAAAATAATAACAATAATGACAACGATGATAACAGCAAAATTATAAATATAATAGCAATGATAATAACAGCAAAAACATAGAAACAATAGCAATGATAACATCAGCAAAAACATAAAAATGAAAGCAATGATACCAGCAATGATAATCAATATGGTACTAAAAATGAAAACAACAATAACAACCGCAATAATGAAGAATAACAGGACTACAATACATCTTACGTCAAAACAGAGAGAAGAGAGTGACGTCAAAAGGACTCGCGGAGGAAAATGAAAACGAAGCGGGGGGAGGGAGAAGGTGTTGGTGAGGAGGGGGAGGGAGAGGGTGTTGGTGAGGAGGTGGAGGGAGAGGGAAGGGGGTGTTGGTGAGGAGGGGGAGGGGGAGGGAGAGGGAGGGGGTGTTGGTGAGGAGGGGGAGGGAGAGGGAGAGGTTGTTAATGAGGAGGGGGAGGGAGAGGAAGTGAAGAGGAGGGAGAGGGATGGGAAGGGTGTTGGAGAGGAAGAAGGGGAGGGGGAGAGGAAGAGAGAGAGGGAGTGAAGAGGAAGGGGGGGGAGTGAAGAGGAAGAGGGAGAGGGAATAAAGAGGAGGGAAAGGGCGAGAGATGGGAAGGGTGTTGGAGAAAGAGAAAGGGAGGGAGGGGAGGAAAGGGGGGCGGCTTAGAAACGTGAATGGTTCGTCTTCCTTATTTACGGCCATTTCCATCCCCAGCCCGACAAAAATCTCCACGGACTCACGTTTTCCCCCAAGGCGCCGCTGCCTCCCTGGCTCTCTCCCTCTTCCTTCTCCTTTCTGCATTCTTGCTCCTCTCTTCCCTCTCTTCTTATGCTTCTCGCGGCTGCTTCTTTATCTCTCTCTCTCCTCTCTCCTCTTTCGTGTTCCTTTATCATTGTCCTCTCCCTCGTACTCTTTCTCTTTGTCCCTCTATCACGTTGTATTCCTCTTCTTCCTCCATTTCCTTTCCTCATCTTCACCTCTTCCTGCGCCCCCCCCCCCTCCCCCTCCTCCCTTCCTATCATTTACCACCAACGGAGAACTCGCACTTTCCATCTCTTGCCCCTCCCCCCCCCCCCCTCTCTCCTTCCACTTTCCAGCCATATTGCACCTCGCTCTGCCTATCTCTTTCTTTTTCTCTCTTTCTTAAATTCTCATTCTTATTTTCTCTCTTTCTCATTCTTAACCAGCAAGGTGTAAACATCTCTCTCCCTCCTTCTCTCTCTCCAGTAAACATCAATTTCTCTTCTTGAGTCTTGTATATTCTCACGGGATTTAGAGATTTTTTTTATTTGGATTAAAGTGAATTATGAAAAGTGAACGGCCAGAATTAGTCTTACATCTGGTATTCATTTTTTTTTTTTTTATTGAACTAAAATAAATAGTACGTTCATATTAATTATTCTATCAGTATTTCTAAATAGTATTAATCAGTGATATTATCTTAATATTAAATGGAAATATTTTTATTTTAGATTGTATCAGATATTTTATCCAAGAGAGAAATCGCGTAAATTGTTCTTTGTCTTTTAAACCTCGGATTATATAAGGCGACGAGGCTTTCAACTCCTAGGTTTACGTATATATATATTTTTTTTAATTATATCTTTTTTTAGTTTTCTTCTTACAATGAAGTCCATGTTATCGCGTGATATACAGTTTAATTTTTATGTATGTATGTGTGTAGGTTTCTTTGTGTATGTGTGTCCACGTCATCCGTTACATAACCACACGCGGCTCGGAGGGTGATCCCTTAACGGCAGTGATTATGCAACGTAAGACGGACGCGTTGCGAAGCGGTGACTGACGATAGTGGATGACGCACGGAGGTTAGGAACGAAGTCTTGGATCCTGTAAGTCCTGCGAACATTCTCGAAGGAATCTGCGAGTCGAAGTCTATTCACCGGGGTTGATGGATGGCGCGGCGAAAATAGAGAGAAGCTGATGTATGAGTTTGTGTGCGTGTGTGTGGTGTATATCTACATGCCTGCATATGGAGAATTTTAGTACTATGAAGAAAAGAGATGGGAGCGGGGGGAGCTTGAAAAGGGACCTGGAATAAAGAGGGGTGCTGGGGGAGATGTCGAATCTCTCTCTCTCTCTCTCTCTTCCTCTATCCCCTCTCTCCCTCGCCTTCCCTCCCCCGCCCCTCCCTTTCCTCTCTTTCTATCTCTTCCTGTGCCTTCTCACTCCCTCCCTTCCCCCCCCCCTCTCTCTCTTTCTGTCTTCCTCTGCCCTCTCTCTCTCCCCCTCTCTCTTCCTCCCTCCCTCCCTCTAGTGTACTTTGGCGTTGTACTGGATGGTTGCGGTTGGTACTGCGGACACGAGATTTAATGACACCGTTCCGGAAGATGTTCTAAGATGACATTTACTCGGGAGAGGAAGAGGGAGGGGGTAGAAGGGGACAGGGGGAGGGGAGGAGGGAGAAGGAGATGAAGACACCACTAGGAATTACCATTGGCCATTTCTGCCATCTGTTGATTGTTTGCTTAAACTTTGAATTTTACTTTCCTAAAAAACAACTTAGTTTTAACTAGTTAGATGATCACTAGATGGCAAAAGTATTTCTATAGATCAGAGAAGTACACCAGTAAAAATAATAGTTAAGCAACGTGGTTCTAAAGACTAGGGAAATAAGGTATTTAAGGTCGCAAGAAGAGGAACATTGATAAAACTTGGAAATGTTTATATTTAGTATAAAAAATGGCATATTTGTATTTATGATATATTTACGAAAATATATTAAAGGTCACAAGAAAGGGACATTAATCAAAGTGATTGTATTAATTGAAAAAAGGCCCCTAATTTTTCATAAAATGACACAGTATACGTATTTCGTTATTCGGTTCAGTGGCCAGGGTAATGGACGCATGGCTTTAGTTCTTCTCCCGGGCTTCCCTGTGTCCGGAAAACATGGATAAGAAAAGGTGAAAGTTGGTCTTCAAGTGTTTTATAAAAGAGGGAGATGTATTACTCAAACATCTCGGACATGACCGTTGGTTTGAGTTTTTTCACTTCCTTTTTTTTATTATTCTCTTCCTCTACTTTTCTGTGTTCTCCTTTCTCTTCTGTTTTCGTTTTTTATCCCACTTTACTTCATCGTCTTCTCTTTCTTCTTATTCCTCCTCTTCCTCCTTGCTCCCTTTCCTCCCCCATCTATGAAACGCCGTCCAATCAGGGGCCACCACACCCATTCTTGTGTTATTTTCATTACCTTCTTCAACGTCCATCCACTCTGCCACCAAAATAACAACCATAAACCGCATGGTAACAAGTTCTTTTCAATTATAGTACTAATTACACAGTGCTCGTTTACATGGTATGGTTGTGACCGATGGTGGTCCGTTAAGAATGGTGCCATTGAGCTGCCCCCATTGTTGAACTGGGTAAGGGGGTTCAGGTTAAACCGTGATTGTAGTTAATTACAGGTGGGAGCAGCTGTGTGTACGTAAGGGAGTGCGGTAAAGGAGTTGGGTTCTTGTTCCGTTTAGTGTCATTGGTTTAGTAGTTTTATGTAAAGATATTAATCCGCGGAGGTTGAGAGGAGGAAAAGGAGATGAAAAAGAAAAGTTTTGGATGGTAACAAGATGGAAGTTAGAGATGGTGAAGGAAGAAATGTAGGAAGAAAGGAAATGATCCGATAGAAAGAGGCGGATAGAAGGTGGGAAATGTGGAATAGAGAGGGGGAGAAGGAATTAGTGGTTTAAAAGATCTTAACTGAAGATGAGAAGAATGTTGAATAGATAAACGTAAAGTGTTAATGATTCAGATGAATTAGTCTTACATGTTCTATTTTGTCGATTTTATGAACTGATATCGATTTTTTCTCTTGGAGATTGATCATTCTCGTGAAAGGTTTGAAAAAGGCTTGAAGCTTAACTTTAAAAATTTACATACTGCTTTCCAGCTCCAAGTTTATTCTAACTATATATATAGCAAATTCCTTTTTTATCGTCGCTTCAAAATCATAACATCCCCGGGATATTTGGAAATGAAGTCGAATCTAAACATAAAGTCCTCTGAGATATCTCAAAGTATTGACGACTTTTGCGCCTCCGTGCTTTCCCCTGCCCCCCCCCCCCCTCCCCATTCTTCGTAATAACCGCCCAAGCCCCCCCCCCCCACCACCACCTACCTACCTACCCCGCCCACCACTTGACAGTTGACAGTAAGCCGTGAATACGAGATGAGCCTTCGAGCTGCTGTGACAATCAGCCATCAGCTATAACCACTTTACCCCCCCTCTCCTCCCCTTAATACTACCACCCTGACCTCCCCTCCCTCCAGTCTTCTCTAACACTTTAAACGCAGTTCTTTCGTTGTTTCTACTCTGTGACACCTTATTTTAGTGTTGTTGTTTTTTTAATATTTTTATTTTCTTCGTGTTCATTTATATTCTCATGCACGTTTTCCATGTTTATGTTTTACTTTTTTCTCTACGTAATTTTCTTCGTCTTCCTCCTGGTGTCCTTTTCTTCTGATCCTCCACTTACACCTCTCCCCCTTCTGTCTCTTGTCCTCCCCCCCCCCCTCTCCCTCTCTGCCCCTCTTGTCCTCTCCCTAAACCTCCTCTTCTTCTCTTCTACGTCTCCTCCCCCTCTCCCACCTCTTGTACCCCCTCCCCTTCCCTCCCCATCTCTCCTCTTCTCCCTTCCCCTCTTCTTCCTCCCCCTTTTTCAGCCCCCCCCCCCCCCCACACACACACATCCGAAGCAAAGGAACGAAAGGGGGGAGAGTGATTAGGCATCGGGACGGCCCTGGTGGAGGCGCCGCGGGGCTGATCGGCTAATCAAGGAAAGTGCGGCAAATGTCGGACGATTGGGGCGATAAGAAGGTACAAGGTCCTGGAAATCCTTGCTTAAGGGGGAGGAGGAGGAATGAGGGTGGAAGAAGGAAGAAGGAAGGTGGGAAGAGGAGGAATGAGGGTGGGAAGAGGAAGAGGAGAGAAGTAGAGAGAGAAGCGGAGGGGAAGAGCAGGTGGAAAAAGGAATGAAGAAAGAGGAGGGAGGGGGAGACATATAAATTGAAAACTAAGAATGAGAGAAAATAAGTAAAGAAGAGCAGGACAACGAGAAAGAAAGAAAGAAAAAAAAAAACAGCCAAGGGAAATGAATGGGAACTACAAGGAAAGGAGGAAAAGAATGGAAGAAAGGCATGGCGGGGGAAGAAAATCCTCTGAAAAATTTACATGTTATGAGGAATTTTGATGTTTATGAGTTTCGTATTCATTTCCTGGAATTTAAATGGCAATCTGGTATGCGAAAGGGGTTTAACACCGAGAAGGAAATATTACAACTTGGAAAAAGAGAAAGAAGAAAATACGGAGAATAAGAGAAAAGAGAAGGAAGTAAGAGCAGAACCCGAAGAGAAAGTGAAAGTTTAAGAGATGTAAGGAAATTGTGAAAAATAATCCCCGAGAGACGCGTATGTATGACCGGGGGAAGGTGGGCTAAAGGGAAGGAAAAGGAGGGGGAAGGTCTAAGGAGGAAGAGGTAAATTTAGGACAACTTTCATGCTTAAATAATATATGTAATGGGATGGTCCTAGGGTCTTCAGCTGGTCCAGACGGAAGGAGACGAGCAGGTAGGGTAATGTCTTGAAATTAATTTTCGCTCTCTTGCTTGTTTCTTTTTTTTTTTTTTTTTTTTGTTTTTCAACTCTCTATCGGCTGACTTTTATTTTCTGATTCTTTATTTCCTCGCCGGTCTGATTATCTCATTGTCTTTCATCGCCTCTCGTTTCTCATTCTGCTTTATTATTTTTGTTGTTTTATCCCCCATATTTACCTTTCCCATCTGTTTCTGCTCTTTCGTGCTTCAGGTCATTTTCCTGTTTCTTCTCATAACATGTTGGTAAAGTGAGATGCGAACGAAATGAGGAAAGAGAAATATGAAGGTAAACACACGGGAGGCGAGGGAGACAGCTCCCCCCCCCCCCCCCCACACCCCTTTCTAGTTCCTAAAGGTGTAACTAAAAAACACAAGTCGATTCACAATCTGCTCGAATCACAAAACTAATAAAAATGCGACAATGTTAACATATAGTAATTTCCTAAAAAACGTCATTTTATATTTATGTGTACTTTTGTTTTATGCTTTTCGTCAGTGCTCGGAACCAGTTGCCGCCTTCCCGCTTTGCGTCACATCCTTATTATCATTATTTTAGATCCGCCGTTGAAAAGAGAGAGGAGTAGGAAGCTATAAAATGAATGTGAATGGAAAAAGGAATCGAGAGGAAGGGGACAAGAGACTACCAGAGTTGTGAATGAAAGGATAAATAGAGAAAAAATACAATGTTAATGAAAAAGTATCAAATAAGTGAAAATAATGGAAATGTTAAGACAAAGGAAGACCTTGAGATCAAGTAAAATGATAACGAAAAAGGTAAAAAAATATTTTAGCATTTTCTGAAACTCTGTAATTTGAGTAAGTCATCAGCCTTTTATTTACGATGAAGCTAAGTGTGCAATTGAACATGTTGATAAAATCTCGTCTTTGAAACATGCAATAAAGACAGGGTGCTTGTAGATGTGCATATTTGGATTGCCGAGGAAGACAGATGTTTTCTATTTATTGTTATAATTATTATATTTTCTATTATGAATTACTTTCAGTATTACATGCTGCAACCAGATTTTTGGTATGAATTTGAAAGTACCTCCTCGAAATTAAAGAACTTAGTGAGACGTGAGGTCAAGTGATATAAAGTGAGATGACGTGATATAAAGTAAGGTCACGGATGAGGTGAGCCAAGGTCCCTTTTGATTACGTTTCTGTAGGCCTAAAAGTTCTCTTCCAGATTGAGCGTTTGGGAATTTAGTAGTATTTGTTGTTATTCTTAGTTTGCTGGGATACAGTTTTATTTTTTCAGTGTTTATGTTATTTCGTGATGCCGATTTTATGTTATTATGTATTGGAAGGTTTCAAGATCGGAAAAGAAACCTTTGTAATTGGAAGTTATGAGTTTTTCCTGAATTGTATTGTATAAAATATGAATTGACGGATTAATCGATATCTGAGGTGATTTTTTTTGTCGATTGTTTCTGCTGTAATCTCATGGTTCAGGAATGTTTTTTCTACAATCCCCACACATATATTTTTTTGTAATCTATATATTTTGTTCATAATCTTAACGTAGACCTTTATGGCATTAAATATAGAAACCAGGTGACCATCATCTTCATGAGTTCACAGCGGCGCAAATCCGTGTCCCGAAACTGACGGTGGTCCCATGGGAGATCAAGGGTCAAGGTCAACTTAATCAATGCCAATAGCAGTGGAAGATTTAATTTTGTGGAAGGGTGGAAAGGAGATAGAAATGGGAGGAAATACGTCAAGGAATTAATGACAATGGAGACGTGAGAGTCAGTGGTAAAAAGCAATTCAGAAATATATGAAACACGAGTCTGTGATTATGAGAGTAAGAAATAATAATTAAGAAAGCAAAAAGGATAAGAGTGCTATTGATACTACAAATTAGCAACATTTATTCATGACATCACCCGTAATGCAAGTTGAAACTATTTTTAATAACAGCAATAATATGAACTATTTGTTAATGAGAATAGTAATATCCACAGGCAGTGAAACTAATGGTTAATGAGAACAGCAATATTAACAGATTATGAAACCATTTGTTGAAGATAAATGCAGTATCCTTGGTAAATGAAACCATTTGTAAATGAGACGGGTAATATCCTCTGTTAAACCATTTCCTAGCGAGGACATTAACAACAGTTAAACCAACCATTTGTTGATGAAAACAGCAGTAACAACAGTCGATGAAACCATTTGTTGATGGAAACAGCGGCATCCGTGGTTAATGAAACCATTTGCGTAGGTTTCAGACGAACCATGACTATGTGCCGAGAACCCGTCGAGTGTGTATATCCGTCCTTGCGCTCGCAGACGAACAAAGGACCCCGGAATTGGTCACCTTGTCTGGCTCAAATCCAATAGCTTTCCTATAAATCAAGACTGTTTTCTTATCGTTTGCTTGACGTGGCGTTATGTATCGTGACGCTGTTTAATGGCACGATCGTAGGTGTGAGTACAGTTAGTAAAATGTTAGCGGAAAGAGGAGGAGGTCGGCTCTGTGTTAACGGCGCGGAGTCTCATAGCAGACCAGGTGTGAGGTTCCCCAGTCCCCGTCCCCAACCCCCTTCTCCCGCGTGCCAGTGACACGAAAGGTCAGCCAGCAGCCTCGCCTCGACCATACACGGATGCAGGAAGGTCAGCTCTCCTCCCTCCCCTCCTCCTTACTACTCCGTCTTCTCCAACTCCTTCCCACCTCCCCCCTCCTCCTATTCTTCTATTCTAACCAATGTCTTATTCCTTTACGTCTTCCCACCCTCTTATTTCCTTCCCTCTGTACCGTAAGACCTCTCCCTTTTCTCTTCCCCTTATTCGTCTCTTTCGCTTCATCCTCAACCCTTCTCTCTTCCTCACTTCTCCTCCTTCCACTGCCCTTCTTCCCCATCCCCAACCCTTCTCTCGCATCCCTCAAGGGTAAGCGAACTGCTGCGTCATTAATAAGGATTATCTCTGCCGAGGTTGTGGTTATGACGGTGGTGCATCCAACCCGGCCAAGGATGGCACTAGGCCTTTACTTGCCTGCTTTCGCATACCAGCAATGCGAAAACTTGCGTAGAAGGAAAGGGTTAAGGAAAGAGAGGAGATTCTAGTACTAGATATTAATCTGGTTGCCTTTTTTCTTGTGTGTGATATATAGAAACTCGTATAAAAGTACAAGAAGAGAGAAAAAAGAATTGTTTATGCGAAATTCCGTATCCAGGTGTGTTTGTTTATCAGGCATCTAGAACCTGAAGGTGTTACCGGAACAGAACCACGTTGTCTGTCCAGGGATCTAAGACGGACCTTTCGCCGAGGGAGGTCGAAGGGTCAGAGGTTAGTATAAGAGTGTATTAGAGAGGAAAGGGTGAGCGGAAAAGTATGGTAACGGCCTAGCGGTAATGGGACACCATTCATATTTACGGCTCCCGTGGGAACCCTTAAGAGGCTGAACGGATGGTAGAAGGGGAAAGGGAGGCTAAACAGGGATTCGATGATGTTATTGAAACAGTTTGCGCGGAGGAGGATGGCGCCACCACAGGCTTAAAACTTAAAACTCGAACCTGGGGCACCACTTTCCTGTAGGAACGTGGTACTTCAGTGCATTTCATAGGTACGCGAAAGCGTCCTCGGAGCGATTATTTAACTCAAGATAAAAAAATATTTTTCGTCTTCATCGTAATCATTTGTAAATAAGCTTTTGAAGTCAAAGTCAGACTGGGAGAATCTGCGTTACGCTGACCACTCCCAACGGTGTCTACATTTGGAGATTCCACCGTGTTCGTGACGTAATGTGATGGTGTAACAGTTAATGATTGTTATTTGTTTTTTATCGACGATGAAATGTGAATTATGATAATAACGATATTGCTGTCGTTGTTATTGACTCTGTAACTTATCAAAATCTGATAGTTCGCATAATCCTTGATATATATGATGGTAATTATTCTGGATATTGTTGTTAGCGATGTTACTGAAGTACTGTTGTTTTATTTTTAAGGTCGATATGGATATTACGTTAGTAGTATTAATTGTAGTACTAGCATTATCACCTTTATATTTTATTAGTATTCTTCTTACTATTATCTTTATCATCATTATACATAATACCATAGTTCAAACGCAGGCGGGGATGGCGAAATCACTAGCATTTGCGATCGCTGCGATGAACGACCGATGGAAGATCCCGCTCTGGCGCCTGTGATTTAGCGGCGGCGGAGGCGGCGGTCCAGCCTGCGGCGATATAGCGGGAAGGGGAGGAGGGGGAGAGCACCTCGTCACAGTTTCCCAAGAAATGGCGTTTCGTCAGCGAGACTTTCACTGGGCGGTCACCACTGTGGTCATTCGGCGTCTGTCCACCTTCCTCACCCTTGTGCTTGGCCGCTCGTCTATCCCCCACTCCCCCTCTCTCTCTAGTCGCCGCTCGCACGCCCACGCCCACGAGCGGTGTTTTTTTTTAAAGGGGGAGGGGTGGTGACAGCGTGTTGTGTGTCATGGCCGTGTGTTTTTCATTGTTTTTGGTTTCTGCGACGAGTGTCGGTTCGATTGTTAACGTTTGATTTATAGTATTGGCTAGGTGTTTTCGTAATCGACAATATTATTACTTATTCACATTAGTTATTAATAATAGTTATTTTAATATTTATTTTATTACTATTATTGTTTATTATTACTATTTGTTCATTATTACTATATTATTTATTACTATATTGTTTATTATTACTATATTTTTTTATTATTACTATTTGTTTATTATTACTATATTGTTTATTATTACTATATTGTTTATTATTACTATATTGTTTATTATTACTATTTGTTTATTATTACTATATTGTTTATTATTGCTACATTTTTTATTATTACTATTTGTTTATTATTACTATATTATTTATTATCATTATTTGTTATTTCCATATTATTTATTATCATTATTTGTTATTTCCATTTTATTTATTATCATTATTTGTTATTTCCATATTATTTATTATCATTATTTGTTATTTCCATATTATTTATTATCATTATTTGTTATTTCCATATTATTTATTATCATTATTTGTTATTTCCATATTATTTATTATTATTATTATTTATTTTTATTATTATTTATTTTTATTATTATTATTATTTATTGCTAATTTTATTCATATTTATTGTTATTTTTATTCATATTTATTACTGCTATTATTGATTGTTATTATGTAATAATTATTATCTATTATTGTTATATAATTATTATTATTTATTGTCATTACTACCTCTACTACTGGTGTGGTTGATGTTACTATCGTCATTAATTTATTGACTATCCTGATTGACTATTCCTGCCATTACTTTTATTAGTCTTCATATTATCAAAAGCAGTCAAGTGATTATTCTTATTGTGTTGCTCCCATTATCATAGTTGTATTATGTGCATTACAGCTATTAACACTAATGGCATTATCATCTGCGGTTATTTGTATCGTATAAAAACACATAAAAGGGCAAACAACCGCAAATGGCGCTTCGACACACAAAAAGTAATAAAGGAACAAACAAATAGATATTACTTTTGTCGTATTGTTTCTTATGACCGCCTTGGGTGACGTCATCTGCACCATAAACGAGGTTATCACCACACGTGAACCCTCCTGTCACCCCCTCCCCTCCCCCTTTCTTCGCCACCAATCATAACTGCTTCGTGACCTCTGACCTCGTTGGTCGTTAGGTGGAGAGGAGGGTCAAGGGGCGTGGCCGAGGAGGTTCACGATTCGCCTGGTTAATTTAAGACAACCGCAAGCATAATGCAGGATACTCGCGATGGCAACAGTGCTTCTGTATCCGACTTATTATTACTACTTAAATCTGTTTAAAGATCACTGTCTTATCTTTAGAAATTCCCATGTGGATAAGGATAATTATTTGGCATATCTATTAAGGTACAGATTCACGAATACAAAATCCAATCGCAACCCAATGTTCTGTAACAACTCATTAATCCACTTTTCTCAATGGAAAGGTACTATAACACCTTAACATGGTAATAAGTAAATGTCCTTTAACAACCCAATAACCTTATATTTTTCTCACACAACCGTGACGCTCTAATAACTACACTCCTCCCCCCCTCCACCCCTCCTTTCCCTTCTCCCTCCCGTTCTCTCTCTTCCTCTCCCCCTACTCTCCTTTCCATTTACCCCACCAAGTCCTTCTTCCTCCCGTTTTCTTTCTCTCATATCCCCTGCATGCACATTGACTGCCATATTGCTCCGGGCGATGATATAGAGTACATCCGCCCCCATACATCAGCGATTTCGAAAGGGGAGTGACGGGTGCTAAAAGTTCATCGTCATTGTCACTAGAACTCGTCATGCAACGCCATGCATTTCCTTATCAAACCCGTCTCGATGGAGCAAACGATTGGGTTCATGACTTTACATTCTCTTCCGCCCTCTGCATGTCACTTTTATTTGTAGAGATAAAGTGCCAAAGATATTTTCTTTCTCGCTTTTCTTTTCTCTTCTCCACTCTCCTTTTTATCGCTGTTATCTTTCCCCTTTTCTATTTCTCTCTTCCTCCCTCGTTCTCCCTGTGTCCGTATTTGTGCCTTTTCTTTTACCGCATATCTTCCTTCATACTCGTGCTCTCGCAGTTCCCTTTTCCATATATGGTTATATATTTCCATTTTTTTATTCTATCAGTCTTTTCTTTTCCTATGTTTCCCCCCCCCCCTTCCCCCATCTATCTCTCCTTTTCTCTTCCACCTCTTCCTTCTTTGATCCCGCTGTAAACAAGAAATGACGTGAGGAAACCCTACACAATCGCGTTAAATAAATAGGATTTTACATAACAGTTTCATAACCGTCTCATGCCCTTTTCTGCCCCCCCCCCCCCCCACACACACACAAGGAAAGTTTTCCTACTCTTCTCTCATCCCTTTCAAAAGTCAAGTCAGGGAAAGTTTGCATGGAGTCATAATCGGCGATCCGTAACGAATATGAGTGCTTGGATACAGATTTGCTTTCTTCCACTTGTTCTTTTGTAACAACATTCATGGATTGGATGTGCTTCTCTTCAAGACGTTTGTCATTTGTTTTCGTCTTAATAAAGTCATAGAGTTGTTTGCCTTTATCTCTCCGTCACGCTTGGTTGCCTCTCGTAAGTAGCGAGACGAAAACGAAATAAAAATTTGATCGTGAAAGATTCCGAGCGTTCTTTCACTTTCTCTTTGACCTCTTTGCTGTTTTTTCGCAAAACAAAGAGAAAAAAAAGAAGAGAAAGAGTAAAAGGGATTTTGTATTTTTTCAGTGGTTGAGGTATTTAATGTTAAATCTCAGAAACACGTGTTTTGATAACAGTGCACGTGTAGCTGGGGTTATAAACGGGGAAGAGGGGAGGGGAGAAGGATTAATACTAAGGCTGAAATTGCGTGAGATTAGGGGCATCTTAAAGTGATTATCAGTATCAGATGGAGCTATGAGGTTCAATGGTGGATACTGATTGGTATGTGCTTACATGGGTATTATCAGCTGACTCTTTTAGGTGTGTCATTTGTAGCTTGTGTGTTTAAGGGTCTGTTTGCCTTATATGTTTTTGTAGTGCGTTTGACTGACTGTTCAAATAAAGTTATTCGCCTTGTAGGTAAACATTCACACTACATGCAATTGAATCATACATACCGATAATGTTTAATCTTCACACAGAATGCCCAGTACAAAACGGAAATAACACTCGCTTTCTCTCCCTCACGTACACACACATACACACACACGCACGCACGCGCGCACGCGTATACGTGCACAGCGAGTCGTGACGTAAGAGCGCAAACGAGTCTCGCTTGCCCAATCTCCCGTAACTTGCCACAACGTAATCACCCATTCGTACTAATCATCGCGGGATCATCAGCCGTTCCCGTTCTTGCGCAACGCAGATAATCCGATTTGAAAAACCTAATCGTGTACCGTCATGGAGGTGCAGGTAACAAACGGGTATTGCCTGTCATATTGATGGGCATCATGACGCAACGGCGGTGTTTGCTGGAGTAATTATGGGTCATGTAGATTGTTTTTTTTTATCGGTATTTATTTGGTTCATATACTTAAGGGGTACACTTGCACTCACGCATGGACCTTGAGCTTTAACGCACATGTACACGTACACACGCACACACACTTGCACTCACGCATGGACCTTGAGCCTTAACGCACATGTACACACATACATACACACACTTACACGGCTACATCTCATAAATGCATTCCACATTGTATATTACTTCACGGGTTACATTTGAATGCAACATATCTGTCAACACAATATAACAACAGGAAGTAATATGATTGGTATTTCAACGCATTATATTATAGATATGCTAACCAACATACTCTCTCCCATCACCTATTTCATGCTTCCATAACTCCCATGATTTCCCCATAATCGTGCGTCGTGGAAAGTCAGTGGAAATCAGCATTATTCTGTTATTATATGTACAGGGCCTCGGGTAGGTGGGCAGTGCCAGAACATCGTTATGATTTGAAGGGGAGGGAGGGTTAGAAGTGGTAGGTATTGTTGGGGAGGGGGAGTTGAGAAGGTTGATCGGGAGGTAAACAGGCAGATAAAGGCATAGGTTGGAAGTATAAGTATTCTACAATTGAGCGACACGGCTGTTTTATCATAAATCTATTGATTTTTTATTTATTATTATTTTTTTTAAATAAAATTCGCTGTTTCTTGTTCCGTGGATTACTATCAGTTGATAGATTACTTTTATGTAGTGAATGATACATAGTGAAGATTCATTTATTACTGTTCATCATAGACCCTTGCTCAACTAATGTTATAAAATAACAATGTAAGGATGATAGCCATGGTCGTAATACCATATAACTATAGGAGAGTCTGAATATATAATTAATGATAAAACAAAATGAAAACGCGTATACAGCAAGGAGAACCATACCGATTTATTTTCTGTTTCTCCCTTTGTCTGCATTAGCGCCCCCACCCTCTTCCTCATTTAAGAGTGAGCTAAATGCCAGGTAAATGCTAACCGGAATAGCACCGCGGCCATTGTGTTCGTGATTAAGCATGACATGACTTCCCTGCAGTGTGGAATGTAGTTAAGAGAAGGAAGAGGAAATGCATATAAACGTTATTCGGTTATTTTATTTTTTATTTTTTCATTGATGCCATTTCTCTGAATTTGTGTAGATTTGGGTCCATATGTTTTGCTTATAATTTCCCCACTTCAGGTTCTATATGCCCCCCCCCCCCATATATATTACAGTCTACTTAAGTTGCGACAAAAGATGTGCGTAATTTCGTCTTGCAACAGTGGAAACGCCTGGTTCTTTTGCAACTCGTGCGTTATGGCTCCTCGCCAATCTGAAGTTATTGCAACGCTCTTTTCGTGTCAAAAATGTGCAATATGTTCCGCGCAGTAAATAAAAAGCTCATTCGCGCTCTAGATGGTCAGTGGCAGTTAACGGTGGTGGGCTTGGATTACCTTTGGATTGCCTAGGAACAAGAGGAAATGGGACCGAGAAAACGGACGTGGATCTCGTTGCTCAAGATGGTGACGTCACTTCTGTGTTAGTTTTGTGCCATTTTTTTCTTGGGGGGGATCCTTTTGCTTAGTTTTTTCTTGGAGGGTTCCTTTTTGGCCTTTTTAGGGTCTATTTTTCTATAGCTGATCCGAAAATCGTCCTGCTTTGCCAAGTTTGGGGAAACAAAATATCTGTTTTAATTCATTTGAGAATTGAGTATGGTTTGAAAGGTGATAGTCATGATATCAGTACATCAATCACTTTTGATTTATGAATTTAACACTCTGCTTGTCTCAAGTCACTGTATTTCAGACTGTTGTAAATAGGAAAACTTTTGGAAGAGTAATATTCCATTGATTGTAAACCAGATGTCAAAGGACATGCTTCTCATTGCAAGGGTTGCTTGGCCTTGGTTCTTCCCGGTGTTTATTGCTAGCCTTATGCATGATCAAAATGTATTGATGTCTTCCGTTGACGTAGCCATTCATGATAAACATGTACTGCGTCATTATTATTTTCACTGATAAGATACTTCGCTCCCATTTTGATATGATATTTTATAGGGGTGGTTAAGATTGTAATATTGTGTAAAAGTGTACAAATATATATTTGATGTGTAAAAGAATACTTATTTTACCTTGTCTTTTAAGATTTCGACATGGTTATGTTGTTTCGTCATGTAAGTACAGGCAGAAATAATGAACAAGGCGCCGGAATTTTCACACTGTAAATACTCCATGATATTAAATTGATGTATTTCTTGAGCAATGAACAGGGAAGATCAAGATATTGTGGGGATGGAGAGGAAGTAAGAAAGGGGCGAAAAATAATAGGAAAAAAGGAAATTTGAGAAGAAATGGAAAAGGAAGAAAGCATAACTAAGGGATGGAACAAAACAATGAAGAATGACCAACGTTAGTTAACTCTCAAGATTGCGCGGCGTTGCACAATGCACGGCGAAGTCCAGGCGCGGCGCGGAGACGGCTGGGAAAGTAAGGGAGAGACTTGACCATTCGGAGCCGTTCTCCAGTGGGCAGCCGAGCGTGCAAACAGGCGGAGGTGCCACCCAGGGCCGGGTGGATGGTGGCACCGCATAGTTAGGGATGAGCTCATGTCCGGATGTCCACATGTTTCTGCGGGAGAGAGAGAGATCTGGTGAATACGAAATGAGGGGGTCGTGGTTTCGGCAGGTAGGGAAATGGGTGATTAGGAAATGAAGAAGAGGGAGAGAATGTGACGGAAACGAGAAAGAGGGGGTAACTGTAAAAGAAGAGAGAGGAAAGGAAAAACACAAAACAGAAAATGAGAGAAGTGAGAGTAGAGAGACAGGAGATAGAAATCAGTCGAGAAAGATAGCATCACGAAAGAATGTAAGAGGCGAGAGTAGGCGACTCATTACCCTTACCTCGGTGACCTCATTTTACAAGAAAGTGACATATCATGATCGGGCTGCCTGTCAGAGCAAGAGAGAGTAAGTGGGGAAGATAGGAAGAAGGAGGGGGGAGGGGGGGTTGGAAGTCAGAAGGGACTCTAAGGGAACCTCGGAATAACGTCCAAGTCACGGACAGGAGGCGTAGGTAGATTGCGTAAGGAGGAAGGGTCAAGGATAGGGAGATTACGGGACACGACGGTAGTAGAGATTCTGAAGAGTGAACAAAGGAAGAGTATATATTTATTAACATATATATATGTATGATATAGATGTATTATATATATAATATATATTGCACATATAACACATGTATGTGTATACCTATCTATATATGTGTGTATGTATATGAATAGAGTATGTGTTGTTTGGGTATGAATTTCGTGCGTAGTGAAAAGAAATTTAAATATTATATAAGAAAAGAATAAGTAATGCTCATAACTTATTGATTTTATCCCTTTCTTACTCCCTCTCCATTTCTCTCCCTCATTTTCTCCATCACTTCACTTCCTCCAGCTTCACGAAACGCCCTCCCGGCCCGATCGGTATAACGGCCAGTGAACGCAGTAATGAATGGAAGTCCCGAGCTTTTTCCCCATTCAGCAGTAAAAGTCCGTAGCTGCCGATGGTAAGATGCCCTCGGGTGGCATCGGCGTGCTGGTATTTCTTTTGTCTTTGGAGGAGGCGAGAGATAAAAGGAAATGTAGGTACCCCCTCAAAAAGAAAAAGAAAAAAAAAAAGGAATTAAAGAATGGCTATTGTATAGAAAACGAACAGCGAAGAAAGTGTGTGATTCTAGTCGTAAATTATAAGATATGGTAGACTTTAAACTGTACTTATTATCAAATAAACAAGTGGCAGCGATTTGCAAATTTAAAAAAATAGAAGATGAAAGAGGGAGAGGTAGGAGAGAAGATTGGTTCTGAGAGTCATGTGGTACAGAGGGGTCGAGGCACCAAGATGAAACACTCAGCTGAAGAAAAATGGCGGTGGTTTTGGCATTTTACATTTCGGCAACATTTGCAAGATGCTGGCTTTCCGTCATCACGTTTCGTCATGCGTGGTTGGGCTCTCTTTCTCTCGCTCTCTCTCTCGCAATATATGTGTTTGTGTGGATCGATAGATACAAACATCTGCATTTACACACATACATACGTAGATATAATGGTTCCTTGTCTTAATGTTCTATTCATGCGTCCTCTCTTTTAATTTTCCTGCTTCCTTCCCTCGCCTATCACCTATTCGTTCCCTCTTCCCTCCCTTTTCCTTCCCCTCCTCTCCTTCCACGAACTAGGCAGGTGACAGATATTTCCTCTTCTCACGGGGTGGATTTGCGTCATTGAAGATGCTAAGTAGTTTAAATGAATAGCGAAAAATATGCACATTCATCTCTGGAAGTTGAATGATCGGGAAAGGGTTGAGGGGAGGGGAGGGAGGGAGGGAGTAGAAACTACGAAGTAAGAAGAGGAAAGAGGGAGAGATGAGGGACTAGGAATAAGGATGTGAGAGAGAGGGGAGGGAATAAGAGAGGACTAGGGATAGATGCATGAGGGACGAGAAATGGGAAATAGAAAGGAGAGGTGGAGATGGAGGACCAGGAATGGGAAGAGGAAATATAGTGAGGGAGAACGCGGGAATAGGAAAACTAAGGCAGATGTAGAAACTAGGGGTAGGGAAGAGAAAGAGAAAGAGACTAGGGAGGAGATGGGAGAGAGAGGGAGGAAGGAGAAACAAGAAAGAGGAATAGAGAACAAGAGACTAAGGATGGGGTTAGGAGAAGGAAGGAAGGACTAAAAATAGGGATGAAACGAGAGAGGAAAGAGGAGAGATAAGCTATGAGAAAAGAAAAAGTAAAGAAGGGTTATAAAAAAACAAAGAATAAGGATAGGGATAAAGAAAAGGAAGTGAGAGGATAGGATAGATAATCTCCACTGCACATGATGAGAAAATGACCAATATATATATATATATATATATATATATATATATATATAAAGGAAGCACCGTTGTTACTCTCACTTCTAGCAAATCCGGCCGATGACCATAAAGCCACGAGGAGTACGCGGCAAAGGATTTCCCGAAGGCATTTAGCTCGAGTGTGAATACCTTAGAGTGACAGAAAACGTGACAGAAATGGCGTCGACAGGGGATGGGCAGTCACGCCCGGGTCCATCTCGGCTTTTGTGCGAAGGTTGACAGTCTGTCGGGTGTGTGGGCGGAGAGCGTGCACTTGCAAGTCCGATGAGAGGTACCCATCCGGTTGCTGTGTTTAGTTTTTTTTCGCTCTCTGTTACTTTGTCTTTCTTTGTCGGTTTCTTTTGTTCTCCCTCTCTTTCTTTCTCCATCGTCTGTCTCTTCCTCTCTCCCCTCTCTCTGATTCCTTATGCTGTTGCTACATCTTATCCTTCCTCATAACCATGATCCATAATGCTTATTGAAAATTCTTTACTTCTCTTTAAAGACTTCTTCAGGTACTCACGTAACACCTCCCCTCCCCTCGCCATACCCCTTGCCCTACACCCCGTAATGCCCCGCCTTTCTCTTGACCCGTGATACAACGGATGGGAAAAAACGATAAACGAAAAGTTAAGTGAAAGTGGAGTTTAAGGTAAAGAAGGCGACGCGTTCGTGAGAGTATGTAGAGATTCATTGTCTGTCTCTGTCTCTGTTTTTTTCTCTGTATATATGTATGCGTGTGTTTGTGCTTTTGTAAGTGTACACATATATCTATGTATGTGTGTATACTATATATACATATATAATTAAAATCCTCTCTCTCTCTCTTCCAATTTCTCTTTTCTCTATTATTTTTTTCACACGGCCCCCCACTTTTGCAACTCACACGTCAATGAATCTTGACATTAAAACATTGCGCATGTGGCCGCCCTCTTCCCCTCTCTTCTTTAACCTTTCTCCTATCCTTGTTCACATAACTACCTCATAACAATTCTGCATCTACCCGTTTCCAGTATTGTATTAACCCTTTCTCTTAGCAACACAAAACTGTTCATACTCATAAAGACTCATAAAGTCATATAATAGTGTTCATAAAAAAAAAATCCTGCCACATGAAGGTATTATGCCTGCGTAGAGCGTCGCGCGGGTCTTTTTCGTTTTCTATGCATATCTTTTTTATTGCAGCCAAACTGAGTAAGTTGAACCATTTTTTCTTTCCTGTTATTGAGGAGCAGGGAATATAAGGGAAATTAAATAAAGAGAGAGATATGAGAACAAGAAGGAAGGGGAGAAATGACGGGAAGAAACCTTAAAATAAGGAAAGGAAAAAAAAAAACAGGAAAAGAAAAACGACAACACATCAGACGAGAAGAGAAAGGGGGGAGAAGGGATTAGACGAAATACAAAGAGAAAAAAAGAAGATAAAGGAGACGAAGAGAAGGGGAAGGGAAGGGAGAGAGAGAGTGATACGATGCAGCACATGAGTCAGTCACGGAATGGTGATCGAGGAGTGAGGTGGTTCACTGGAGATGGGTCGTGGGAGGGGGGAGCTTGTTTTGGGGGTTTAGGACACGTGGTTGGAGGGGATGGGGTTGAGGCGAAGAGAAGGGGGGAGGGATTTGATAAGTAGCGAAGAAGGGAAAGGGCTAAGAGGAGTAGGCAGTGGGTTGTGGTCAAGTGGGTAAGGGTATTTTCCTTGGGTTACGACGTCCTATTCTGCTTTTGTTTGTGAAACAGCGCGTGCCCATCGTCATCGTAACGTCGTGAAGTCTTTGTTACAGGGTTTGGCGTGACATGTAGGGTCGGAGGAAGAAAGATGGATGGTGAAGGGGAGGGGGCGCTCTCTCTGAAGGTGGCGATGGTGGGCGTGGTCTGCAATGAGTTCCAGTGTGTGTAATTTCGAAGCATATGCGATGCAGACGATGGCGTGGGCGTGATAAGGGATGTGGGAAGATGTTGCTCTAGTAGGGAGAACGTGCGAGGGCGTGGTCGTTGGTGCTCTCACTTCTCTCTTCTCTCTTTTTCCCGTCTCTCTTCTCCTTTCTTTTTCATCTCTTTTTCCCGTCTCTCTTCTCCTTTCTTTTTCATCTCTCTTTCCCCCTCCTCCCGCTCCATTCCTCCCTCCCTCCTTCCCCTCTCTCACTCTCACCCACCCTCTCTTGTCTGTGTAAGGGGTCATATTGGGTCACCGCAACGCACGTGAAAGAGCGGACGAGGAAGGTCACGGTTGTAGATGTCTGGCGCAGATAAACCGACGAGAGTTTTATGCACGCGGGAGAAAGTGTGATTCATTTCTCCCTTTTATTTCCTCATCCCGCAAAGCACTTTCGATCTCTTGGGTGATTGGGTGGGTGGGGTGCGGGGTGGGGTGTCGACGCTGGAACCGTGCCGTATGTCTCTCTCTGCTTCTGTGTTGGCTTCTGTAGAAAGAGAGGGAGGGAGAGAAAATGAGCGCAGAGTACTTTATCTGTTTGTATGATAGGAACAGGAAATATGCAAAAATACAGATTCTAAGAGACAGGAAAGAGGTCGTTGCTAGAAGTCGCGTGGTTTCCTCCATCCTCGAAAGTGACAACAAAGATTCAGAGGATCTCTGAGACTCTTGCCGACATTTTGGGATTTCCCATGACATATATGTATATATACACATATACGTACACATGTATATATGTATAGGTGTGTATGTGTGTATACATATATATATATATTTATATACATACATATACACATTTATACAAATAGGTGTGTATATATGTATATTAAAATATTTGTATATGCACATATACTGTGTATAAGTATATGTGTATATGTGTATATATATGTAGATAGATGAACACGCACGCACACATATATATATATAAATACATATTAACACACGCACACATGTTAACGCATATATTAAAATAGACATACATATACACATATAGACACATCTGATAGCATATGGAATCAAAATTCGATTTATTTACGTAAGCGTTCAAGTTTGCATCATCACCTTCCGGATGATCCTTTTTTTATAAAGTCCATTTCCATTTATATCATCCTGATAAGCCGCAGTCCCCACAGAGGCGAACATGCCCGACCGAAACCTGTAAGAGGGTATCTGTGAAGCGAGTGCCGTAGATAGACCTTCACGAATCGTGACAGGGAATTAATGCAATGTGAGCGCCATGTGACTAAGCTTGGGTATTGATTCCTGACTCATGGGTGCAAGAGGCGGAGGGGAAGGGAGAATGAGGGGAATCAGAAGAGGGGTGAAAAAGTGTGGGAGATAACGTAAGGAGGGAGGATGTGCAATAAATAGGAGGAGGATGGTAGAGGAAAATACATTAAAAAAGGGAGGGGGGAGTGTTGAAATTGGAGAGGGTAAGAATCTAGAATGGGAATCGGGTGGAAGGGCGTGGCAAGGAATGCAACAGGGTTCGAGCGATGTTGCTTGTAGACAATGAAATCCATCTGGGTCATAATTTTTTACTTGATATTTTTAAGAGATAAATTAGATTTTAAGATCGGAAGGGGAGTCGAAGGGTTTTAGTGATTATATAAGGGTCGGAGGTTCTATGTTTGAGGACACAAAAGGCTTTCGTTGAGATAAATATTGGCGTTAAAATAATTATCTCTGCTGATATATGTGACGTCATTACCCCCCCCCCCCCTCCGCTCCCTCCCGAAGAGTCATGATCTTTTTGTGTATGTGTATTTAGTCCTGTGCGAAAATAAAAACATACAGTTCAAAGAGAGGCATTCTCTTAACCAGCTTCTGCAAGTTATGCATTAGCTTCTACCTTAAACTATACCCACGAGACATTCCCTTCAGCTTTCCATTATCAGACATTCATTGTATCACATGCGTAGTATTACCATGAACAGATCGCAACCATATATTCATCATGGTAGTAATAACACTCTAATTATATATCACTAAAAATATGCATCCGTGCAGTCAGTGCGTGTCTGCGGTGAACATAAATGTATATTATTTATCTCCGCGGTCTTTGCGGGTTTCTCCCAGCGCCGCATAGAATTCGAAGGATACGCCTCGAATTTCTTACTCTTAACAAAGAGAAAAAGGATAATGAGGGGGATAAATGCTAATACTAAAAAATAAAAAAAAAGCGAACGGGGGTTATGGAGTGTGATGAATATTCAAACTAACGTAAGAATTGTAATCTTTTTCAATTATCGCCATGTCTTGTTCGTTTACTTACCTTTCTCTCCGAAGTAATTTTACTATTATTTTTACTCTCCACTTCACCATTGTTTATATTTTAAAATACACGTGGTGAAAAAGGCGCATAACAGTTCATGGTCACATTACGTTGCAGTTTATCAAGCCGAGTAAAAACAAAAAAGTTCACAATCACGTGTTAATTCATTTAACAATCTGTATCATTCTCTTAAAATATGAAAAGACGTTAAACAAATTTTCGATTTGTTTTACGTTCATATTATTTTTTAAAATCAATACCTCTAAAAGAAATATGGCGATGAATGCGACAAAACTATAGTCATAAAGCAGCCTGCTAACTACATTGTTCCAAACTTTCATCGTTTCGGCAAAAGAGAGAGTGAAAGCGTGAACGCGTTACCCCCCTCCCCCCTCCCCACTGTCGACGCCTCCTGCTGCTGTTCGAGTCACGTGACGCCTTTGCGGTCACGACGCCTGCGCATCCCGTTTGTTCTTTCATTGACAGCATGCGGCGAAATGACACTCGCGATCTGCGTGAAGATGTAAAGCGATAATGAAAACTGTTCTTGATTCAGTATTTGTGTATGTGTACAAAACTGTACATTTGAATGTATATATACATATACACATATGTGTGTGTACATATATGTATGTATATATAAACATTTATATATATATATATCTATACATATATATGTATATATATATGTATGTACATTTATTTATTTATTTATAATACACACACGTGTGTATGTAAATATAAAAAATACGTATATAAACATATATCATACACACACATATATATGTGTGTGTGTATGCATGTATGCATGGTTTTTATATAATAATGTGCACACGGGAAACACAATATATTTATAAAGAAGCGAACATAAGTAAATATAGGTACGCAAATATATACATACAGTGTAAATATAACACACCACTATGTATATATTCATGTACATTCATTTACAAACACGTGTGTATGTATATGCATATGTATACACGCACATACACACACACACTCACACACACACACACACACACATATATATATGAGTTTATGTACTGTATACACACACACATATATATATATATATTCCATTTTGGTTTACATGGCAAATCTGAGACATTCTATAAAAACTGTTAAAAAATTTACACTGAATATCAGATGACTACCAGACGTAAAACTTATGGATACTACTTCCATAAATTCATCACATTGCTGGTACTATGTCTTACGTCATCCCATAACCGTGCATTAAAAAAAATAATAATAATACAACGAAAGGGAAGAACTAGAGAAATTCCAGTAACACAAATAAATGTAATGTATTTTATACATTTACATCTCTAGAGACGAAACTGAATCCCAGGTATCACAGAACAAGCATGTCTTTGAAGAATCAATGTCTGAGGTTAGATCGTCTTACAAAATTGGCCCCTGTGGTTTATTTCGCGGTAAATGAGGTCCGGCGGTTATTACGTTTGCCTTTGTGAGAAGCGTTTTTGTAGCGTGGAATGGATTGCCTGTGCATTCATTTACATTTTGTATTTGTGTGTATTTATGTCTATACGTCTGTCTCGTTCTCTGTATATGCGTGTTTGAACATTTACACATGCATATACATCTGCGTACAATTGCATATGCACAATGTATACCTACATTCATTGGCTTTAGTATTTTGTATCGGGAAGAGCATTGAAACAACCAGGACACAATATCTAATAACATGCTCGTCTTTTCCTCAAATGCGGAGACTCCCAAATTAGTCATCCATCGTTCCCTGTGCTCCGTGGCATTACTTGAATTACCTTAAGTCGGATACTTTATGTACTCTTTATGCCTCTTTATACTTTATCCCTCTCACTGTGACGGATTAGCGGCGACACGAGGACTCGGTCTGGGCTGCAGAGAACGTTCTCTTTCTCTCTCCTACCTCGCTTTTTGTTTTCTTAATGTGAAATTTCTCTTGATTTTTTTTCTCTTCGTTTTTCTTAGTTTTTTTTTTCTTCGTTGTGATGATGATGCTGTTTTGTTCTTGTGATTTTTGTGGGTTTTAGTTTCTATCTGATTGTTCGGTGTTCGATTTGCAGTGTTGTGTTCAGTGTATATTCGTACATGATACATATATCCATTTGTGTATATATATGTATATATATCCATATATATATATCCATATATATATATATATATTCATATATATATATCCATATATATATATATCTATATATATATCCATATATATGTATATATATTTAAACCTACATAGAATTGTCCATATACGCCCCTACTATTGTACAAATACAAGCACGGCATAGCCATCTGTAGATACACAGACGCATAAACACCTCCCTATATACACAGATATTTAAACACGCTTTATACATCTACACACGAAACATATATAGAATACACCCTATTTAACACAATGCTACCCATAATTACTCACACTTAGTAATGTTTATGTGATAACATGTAAAAGACCATCTATATTAACATTCTCCCCTTTTTCCCTACAGGTGCGGGACTTGGTGGAGAGGTGCTCTTGCCCTTCACAGTTTCCGATGGTCAAGGTGTCTGAGGGGAAATACCGTATTGGCGACACGCGCGTCCTGATCTTCGTCAGGGTAAGTGTCCTTCGGGTCTCTTTTGGGTATTTTAAGGTGGTATTTGGTATGGAGAGTTACACGCACAAACGCGTGCGTGTATGTGTGAGCAACTTACCCCAGACATGTGTATGCTTATTTTAGGATAAGTAATATTACTCTATGATATCCTGTTCTTCGTTAGGTTTGGTTTCATTTTCCCCTTTCCGTAACCCTGCTGCACATCCATTATATCCAGAACTTCAGTACATATTTGGAATATCTTAATATAAACCTAGCATGATAGAAAAAACACTATAGCCATGCTACACAATAAACCAATTTTGTTTATAACGTATTTTTCTACCACTGCATCAACAAGGTACAGTATTTGATTATTCAGCATCACACATATAACCTCAAGTAAAAATAAAATATATATAATAATAATGTAGATAAATAGAAGTAATGATAATAGTAATAATAATAATCCCACCTATACCAACCTTTACCATCCCCAACAACCCCAACGGACGTAGGTTGATAACGCCACTCGCCCCGTTACCCGAAGCTCTTGAATTCCCCTCAAGAACGTCACAATTTCACTCTTAGATTCCCTTTTACCCCGAGAGGCTTAGGGAAAGCGTCGACAACACTAGTCGTCTTTGTGTGTATTAGCTTCCCTTGTGTAATCTGGGTCTCTAGGTTTCCCTTGTTTGGAAGCGAGATCTTTTCTGCTGTATATGAAAAGCGACGCGTGGGGTGTGTACATGCCTTTGTAGGGGATTTAAAGCTTCATGTATATTTTCCCTCCTACTTGTTATGGTCATTTCTGTATGGCATGTCGTGTTTGTTTGATTTTGTTTCTTCTTAAAGCATAATATGGTAAGAGAGTTTATTAGAATTTTAGGTGTGAGTTTACCATTGACTGACGACCTTAGCAGAATTCTTTGTTGACGTGAAATACTTGTGTTTTCAGATTCTCCGTAACCACGTGATGGTGCGCGTCGGCGGAGGATGGGACACCCTCGAGCATTACCTGGACAAGCACGATCCCTGCAGGTGTCGTCAAGGTAAGACGTCATTCTGTGAGGACTCGGTTCTCTCTCTTTATCTCTGTTTGTGTCCCTTCCTTTCTACTTTCTTCGCCCCACCCCCCCGTCTCTCTCTCTCTCTCTCTCTCCCCTTCCCTCTCTCTCTCTCTCTCTCTTTCTCTCTCTCTCTCACTCTCTCTTTCTTCTTCCCCCTGCCTCTTTTTCTCCTTACATCTCCATTTCTCTCTTCCTCGCTTTCCCATTCCGTATACGACCTGATACACTCCAAAGGCAAAAACATTAGTCCTCATCCGGCCGAGAAATCACCTAACTGGAGTCACGCTCGGCCTGCGTGTGTTCCTATTCAGTCCGTGATCATGCTGCCTGTGACACACTTTGCCCCGCCCGATCCAGGTGCAACATGGATGAAGGGGTTTATTTGGAAGTAAAAACGAAAAAAGAGAAATGCATTTTATTGCATTTGTTACGGTGATTGTGCCTATTTTTTCTACCTTTTTGGGGGTCTTTTTTATGCAAAGTGATAACAGAGGAGTGGTGTTGTGGAGCCATTGTGTTGGTTTCGAGAACTGCGTCGTTTGGACTCCGCTTGCTACTGGGCACCGGATGACGTGATGCAAGCAAGTTAGGGGGAAATTATTAAAGTATTTTTGGAACTTGAGTCATCTTTTTATTTATTTTGATTTTATTATTATTGTTATTATTATTATTATTATTATTATTATTATTTTTGTATTTATGTTCCTATTCTTTTGCTCACTTTCTTTTTCTTACTCTCTGTAAATATGCATACACACACATATATGTATATATATATATGTGTATGTATGCGTGTGTGTGTGTATGCATGTATATTCGCATATATGTGTATATATGTATATATGTGTATAGAATATATATATGTATATATACATTTACATGTATATATATGGTATAAAAACCCACAATGTAAAACTAGATTTATTGAAAATGAGACTACAGTTTCGGAATCCACCTGGATTCCATCTTCAGGTCTCTTCCATCTTCAGAGACCAGAGACCTGAAGATGGAATCCAGGTGGATTCCGAAACTGTAGTCTCATTTTCAATAAATCTAGTTTTACATTGTGGGTTTTTATACCATAGTATCTACACGGTAGTGTGTTTTCTCCTTTCATGTATATATATATATATATATATATATATATATACACACATATTTACGTGTATATATATGCATGTATATATTAATCTATCAGTCTCCACCTACTCTCCGCCTCCCTTTCGATATTAAACTTCCAACAAATCAGACATCACTGACAGCCTTCTCCTCCTCCCCTCGCATCCAGGTCACCGCACGGCCCTGTCTTCCCGCGTGGGCTTCAAGACGTCGAGCAGCGGACAGGAGAGGCAACTCATGAACGTCACGTATGAGAGGTAAGGTCATTTCGGTTAATATTTTTAATTTTGTTTTCATTGCGTAATTTTTTTAATATATATATATTTTTACTTTTATTGGTAGTTTGGAGTGGTTGCATTTATTGATATTTAACAGCGATGTGAGGAGGGAATTTAGTCAGTTTTCGAAGACTTGGCAGCTCATGATGGTGTATATAAAAGTGTAAGATGATATAATAGGGTAATTTTTTCATGAACACAAGAGGCATCTGAAGTAGTAAAGTGAATCTTTTCGCAACCCTTGGAGTTGCTAGTTATGCAATTGGCTTATCATGTTCTTCCTATTGATATTGAAAGGTCTGGAGGTCACGCACAAGTTCAGACTCCCACATCAAGGACACAGATACAGTCAAGGGAATTTGCAGATAGCAAACCTACATCTAGAATGACTAATTCGTCTAGTTTATCGAACCGTGGGCTGCGTGAGAGGAATTCACAAAGAAAATTCACCCAGGGAGCAGCTGCTCTTTCTGCAACATTTAACCCTTTGAATAAAGAACAAGCCTCTACTCCACGTAAAGTAAAGAATAGGTTTTCCCGGAGCCAAGAATCTCTCCATAATTCCATCCCTAAAATTACTCCTGAAAGGAAAAGGAGTGTATACCTGCCGAAGAAACTTGGCAGAAAATCCCCCCATGACGCAACACAAATTACAAACCAGCAATGGCACAAAGGTATCAGAAAGACTAAAGATGCATCCCGCAGTAGATCAGCATCGCCCGCCCCACAACACGGAACAAAAGGGAGCAATGATCAGGCCAACAAGACACCTCTATCCTCATCTTCACGCATCCCTCAAAGAAAGCTTGGAAGAGAAACGCGTTCAGGAGAAAATAGGATTTTATCCCAGCATAATCCTGACAGTGCGGATATATCTTTAGAAGAGCTTAAGATTAATAATATTCCAACCAAAACTTTGACCATAACTTCAACTCCTAAGCCTTATAAAAGTCTTGGAATACTTGATGTAAATTCAGAGATAAAGGAAGACATACCTGTTTACGACGCTAAGAACAATGACCCTTCGAAATGTAGTACAAAGATACCAACATGTGTGCACAATAAGCCTTCATCTTCGACCAGAGATCCATCCAGTACAAATGATGCAAACAAAACTAGTAACACATCTTTAAAAGCTTTCACATTTTCCTTTACGCCACATAGGAAAACGCACGAGGTATCTGCCAAAACAGGGAAACAAAGAAGCACAGAAAGTATGCAGAAAACAGCAAAGAGGTCGCTAGAATGGATCAGGTTACAAAATTCTTTAGAACAGAGGGCAAAAGCTTCTGGCATGAAGGCATCGTTAATACCAACGAAATGCCCTGCGCCAGTCAATGCTTCAGTATCTGAAACAAGCACCAAAACTTAGTGATGGGTGCAGTGCCAACACAATGTAGTGCACAAAGTTGGTATTCAAATGCACCGAAAATGAAATAAATTTAGAAAGTATTGTTGATTCCTGATAGTTTATTTAAGAGGGTACCTATGTGAATGCTGAATTTCCGTAGTCTATTTCACCCTAGAAATTAAAATGTATAGTAAAGAAATGTAAACTTGATAACTCTCATTCAAACGATTTTATTTAATGCTGTTGATTTATTCAGGGAAAACAAAACATTGAAATATTAGCGTTTGTCAAGCGTCTAATCCTGATCTAAAAGTGGAGTGAGCAGAACGCAATGAAAACACATTATGTAAAGCGAAGAGAAATAGACTTGGATACACAAATCATTACATTTAAAACTTGCGGATTTGTGATATGATAAACAGTGAAAATTGAAAGAGAAGAAGGCGAGGAAAGAGGTGAAATATGCTGATTAAAAACAATGACCACGGTATAGTGAAAGAGTGCACTGGCTTGACGATATGGTTGTTCAAGGTACAGTGAACTTTTAGACAATCACAGTAGTCCAATGTCCGTGGTGTTAATTCTGACTCTTGATTATATTTAAATAAAGGGCGTGAAATAAGATTAGTGTGGAATTGCCATACCGATGTAACTAGTATGACATATTTTTATGATGGATTTGTGTAGATGATTCTCTCAAGACGTACCATGTCACCTTCTGTGTTCCATGTTCAGTTTATGCGTTAGTATGTTGTTTTTTTAATTATCGTTCGAGAATCTCTTTTAATTTCTGAGAGTATGGAGGCATTCTCCTTCGGACGTGGATGATTTTTGCTTCGTGTGTGTGTGCGCGCGTGCGTGCGTGTACGTGTATATGTGTCGCTGTGCATATGCATGCATATATACATATATAAATATGATTCCTAGTTCTTATGCATTTAGTACCCCTCCCCCAAAGACCCTTTGAAAAACCTTCCCTCTGACCCGCAGGTGTGACGAAGGCTACGTTCCCTCCTCTCCGTCGCCGCGTCGCAGATCGAGCGCTAGCGGCCGAGGAATCAGGCGAGACTCCCTTGAGGGCCGCTCCTCCCTGCGCCAACGGTCCCAGTCGCCAGCCAACAGGGACCCCGGCGCCCCCTTCTCTCGCACTGGTTCTGGCAGGTTAGTTTGTTAGGGTATTGTTGTTTATTTCTGTTGAAGGATTTTGAGGAGTGGGAGGAGTGTGGATGAGATGGAGGTGTTGAACGTTTGGCAAGTCTTTGAGGCACGACAAAAGGCATAGCTATTTTTATATTTATTTTAGCTTCGAACTCATGGCATCTGTCTGTCGTTACTCTTAGAGCCTCCATCTCTCATTTTCCTCATACTTTCATACATAGAACCCCTTAGATTAGTTCTGATTTAATTGATTCTTCCACGAATGTAATCGATAAAAGTTTTCTTATTTCTTTGATTCTTCCGCAGATATAACTCCTTAAGTAAAGTGATTCTTATTTTTATTGTTTCTTCCACAAGTATAATCCCCAAATGCGATTCTTACACAGATGATTCTTCTAAAAATATAATCCTCCAAAATAAATCCGATTTCATTGATTCTTTCACAGATATTACCTCTTTAATTAAAGTAATTCTTACTGAATCCTTATTCTTCCAAAGATGTAACCCTTTAATTAAAGTGATTCTTATCTTATTCCTTCTTCCACAGATATAACCCCATAAAGTGGAGTCCCGGTTTGCGCGACGAACAGACCGCCTGGCGAGACGACTCCTCCGAAGTGAGCGATGAAGGATACAAGAGTCAGGGGAACACAGGTCCGAGGCCACTCCACAGAAATCGCAAACCGACACCGAAGAAGAGCCTGGAACTGGATCCTACAGATATATTAGGTAAGTCCTTTGTCTGTGGGATGGATTTATCAGGATGAGTGGAGATTTTTTGTTTGTCATGTGAAATCTTGCTTGAAGTTTCGTTGCTGAAGATAAATATCGGGGAATTTGCTTTCTCTTTTCAGAACGTCCTGAGTCTTCCATGACACAGATGTCCTCTGAGGGATCGTCGATGTCCACCGAAGACTCAGTACACACTCCCCCGAGGTCCCCAACCAACACAACGACCACCGCCCCCCACTATCCCCTCACAGATGCAACCAACACTTGGTCACCTCCGTCACAGGTCAAGCATAAAAATTCCAGCATTGGTACGCCCAGATCGAAGATACCGTTTATTGATACCCTGAAGAGTCCATTCGTAAACAACAAGAAATCCAAGAAAGCGCCATTGCCGGAGGAAAAGTCTCCGGGGAAGCCAGCCTGGAATGCCGGCCCGGGCGTGAGGAGGAACAGCCTGGACCGCGGCGAGCGGGTCATTAGCCGCAGCAGAAGCGCCACGAGTGAGGGCGGCCTCATCATGCTGGGCAGAGATTCCCCGGCCCGGCAGTCCTTCCGCCCGTCGGCCAGGCGTCCGTCAGGGGGCTCGTGCGGCCCGACAGGGAAGAACACCTGGAACGGCCGAGCTTCGCGGGAACGACCGAGCCTCACCGCCGACACCTACAAGCCACCCACGACACCTAGGACGGTTCGCTCGGCCTCAGCCTCCCCCGCAACCACGCGGCGTCAGGTCGGACACTCGGCGCCGGCCACACCGCTTAACCGCTCGCCGAAACGCTCTGCGCCAGCGTCGACTCTCACGTCCCCTACCGGTGGCGGGCCGCTTTTACAGCAACTGGCCGACTTAGAACCAGACGAAAATACTCTTTTGTGCATTAAAGATATTTATGACTCTCTTAAAGCAAGGGTTTCGGAGAGCTTAGCCGCGGAAGGTAAATCATTGCCTCCTGAACTCTCGCAAGACTACACTAATTCGTGGGTGACTGCACATGTATCCAGTGGTAGCCGTAGTTTAGATCCGAAACCCAGTGCTAGTGCTTCGAACGGTCCGCCAGGTTCTGTGAGGATTACTCCGAGAAAGTCCGGCGTTGGTTCTCGTATCCCAGCTCCTACCTTTTTCCTTCCTCACCAGACAGGGATATAGCAGCGGGATCAAATAGAGTAGTAAAAGGCTGTGGACGTGGCACGTGGAGTCAGGGTCAGTAACCTACACCAATTGGACGGTTAATCGAAGCTCGCGATGAAGTGAATCAAATTTTGAGTCCTTTTCATTCTCTGTGTCCTGGATGAAAACGCGAGAGACTAAATTGCTCAGACTCTTCGAAGTAGAAAGGGATGCTGTTCCCCCTCCAGTAGGTGCCACCAACTAAGATTGGCTAGGAATATATCCATACCCAATGTGCCTCTGTAACCACACTAACATGAATGGTGCTCCTTACCTAACATGTGATATGTTGCAATTTATATTATTTCTGATTTTATGAGAGTAACATTCCGATATTATAATGTGTTTGATATCGGTTGTGTCATATTGCAGATACTAGTCGATTGTAGAATAGAAAAAAAATTATTCTATCAAAAGTATTTAAGATAAACTGTTTTTAATTCAATTTGATATTACTGTTGACACATTTTTAGTACAATGGTATATAGCTTTACAGACTTATTTGATCCAAACACATTACTGTATATCCCTAATTTCAGAATTTGATTGTAGTCATTTATTATTCATCGAAGTATGTATTCTACTGCATCATTATTTCCCTCTATGTAAAGGGACGTAGACCTGTCCCTTCTGTGCTCCGGTATAATAACTGTCACACACCGGTACAGCATCTAGTGTCTAACTGGGGACTTTATATAACCGAACACCACGTCAAGGATCATTCACAACCATAGTGAATGCTTTGCAACAGTCTTGATATCAAAGTAATATATTGCTATTAATGTTGCAAATAGTATAGGAAGAATAGTGTACACAGCATATTGTAATCCTTAATCAGTGTTGTTTGGATAATTAGGCCACAGAGCTAATCGATACTGAGAATGATGCATACAGGGCAATTACAGAACTTTATTTTCTAACTGATATCAACAGGATTATTTGTCATGGGACTGAATATGCCCAGCATTTAATGTGATAAGTTTGGCAGAAAACCGTGCAACTGTTAATCTCTTTGAACATGGTTTGGATATGTGCATTAAGGTTTATCAGAATATATGATATAATGTAAATACATTCATTATAGTTTATATAATGTGTATAGAGTGTGGCACTCGAGAGTGTACTCTTCTTTATTATTAGTCGTCAAATGAGACATTTGCAGATGATTTGATTGTTAAAGAGCTTGTGCATCAAAATTTTATAGATATATATACTGTATATGTTAATTCTTATATTGAAACAAGTCCTTGTTTTCTAAAAACACGACTTCCATATACGAAAGAGTTATAGAATGATTTCTGACATTATATTAGTTATAAAGAAGGACAATGTTGGATGAGTGAATGAGAGAAAGTAGTTGCATTTTTCTCTGTCAACATAAGTGTGTATATTATCAACTCTCACCCATAGTGGATGCAACCCTGAAGGCTTTCCTGTAACTTCCATTGCTTTGTTAATATTTCTATGTGTATCAGCCACAGTTTTACTAATATAGGGTTAAAACTGAACAGTAATATGATGAAAACGAAAAACTGTTCATGTCATGTAATTAATTTGTCCAATATCATTAAAATGTTATTACACTGTATGTAAGGACATTACAGGGTGTTGGGGAAGAATATACAAAATTGTAAATTATTTAATTCAGCCATACTGAATTATTATAAGACAGTGTGCTGTTTTGCACTGTTCTGTGTTGCTTAGAGCTAAAGACCTATATAATGATGAGAGGTGATCAGAGACAAAGTGTTTGAAAGTTTGCTCACTGTATTTCATGCTTCCGTCTAGCACTTTGTTCTCATGTCTTTTGTAAGATGCTGAAATATTGTTCTTCCCTGATTTTTTTCTACTTATTTCAGCACTTTGTAACAATGACTGATATACTGGCTTAAGTTTAAGATTTTAAATTATATACTAATCCTATTTTTTGGTTGCTTATATTTCTCGTTTGGAGGAAACTGATGGGGTTCGAGGTAAGCAGAAAAGATAACAATAACCAGTATATATTGATTTTATTTCGTAATACATTGTGGGCCCATAGGTGATGTGACGGGCATGCTGTACATAGTGTTGATTGCAACTTTGTGTTAATCCTTGATGCTCTCGTATCAGTGAAGCAATATATATGCATATACAAATACCATATTTTATTGTATAACCGGGCCCCACTTAACCCACAATTTTCCCTGCACCTCAGTTAACTGCTGCTCACTGTACCCTTTTTTATGTTGGCCAATGAGCAGAAACTAATGCACAGAGGTTGTTCATAAAATACCTTTTTTTAATAAACACACTCCAAAAAGTGATTTTCATTCTCAAATCCTCTATAGCAAAAGAAGTAATGGATTAAGAAAGATATAATAGCAAAAGGTTAGTATTTGGTAAATCTTCATGATGTGCTATTAATATGTAGATTAGATCTTGTTAGAGACTAATCTACTTTCAGAAAAAGAGGGCAAACAAATGAAATTTTGTAAACAATTATTAGACCACAGCAAAGAGATAAAAGAAAATAACAATGCATCAAGCATACCAAGTAAAAAATATCAGAATAATTGGTCATATTTACTGGAAGGCTTAACCGTTCTTATCATACATATCTAAAACCAATTATTCAAGATGAAATCAATCCACCTGTAGACAAGGTCATCTCTAAACTCATGTGACTTAACACTGAAAGTAGTAATGATTGTTACACCAGAATATTTCGTTAAATGAGTGGTTTATGGAAAGAGCAACAGATCTAAAAAAAACACATATTCCTCAATTATTTTGCAGACATTCATTCCTCTTTCTGCTTATATTAAGAGATTAGATGCAAGGTGGTATGAGACGAGATGTTATAGAAGCGCGCCCACGTTTTACGAATTGTTGAGTCAGCTGTTGGAATTGTTCGGCATTGACAAAAGTCACCCCCCCCCCCCCTCTCTCTCACTCTCTCTCTCTCTCTCTCTCTCTCTCTCTCTCTCTCTCTCTCTCTCTCTCTCTCTTTCTCTCTCTCTCACTACCTATCTCTCTTGCCGATTTATTACATTATCCCCCCCTCGCTGCTCTGTAACTGGTCTGGCGCCCCCTGTTGGAAGTGCGGCGTCCCTTTTCTATGAAATGACATTTGATTTACTGACGGAGGAACCTCATGGGTTTATAAGCGCCCCCTTTATCAAATGATCGAAATATTTATTGAATTATCCAATTTGACACCCTGTGAGGGGATGTGATATCACCTTTCAACTATTTACTTCTACCGGAATTTTTTGTGACATATATGCCTGCTTGATGCATTTTTTAAGAAGGTATGATAATGACTGGGTATCTTAAAATACTGCTGTGATAAAATGTTGAACATGTACATGATGGGCTAATAAGATACCTTTCATAATGCATGTCTCGCTTAGAAGTTGATTTAAAAAATCTTGAAGCAGGAAATAGTGACTCATTATGTAAATGCCGATGATAAATTATTACGGTATTGCGTAATCAAAGATATGACCAATACATCATTGTTCTTATTCAGGGAGTTTCTGGCGATGTTTTAACACAGAAGCTAGTACAAGTAGAAAGGGCGTTCTGAATATGGAAACCCTTGTGACGTTCAAAAGACTTTATCCCTGACTTTGGCTTTCTCAAATTATTAGAAGAAAATCTGAATTATTAGAAGAAAACGTAAAATAAACGGTGTTATATGAAAATAATTTGGTATCCCCCGACGTTACCGGTTTATTTGTTTTCTGTAATTATAATCGTAGGGGTAACTACGTTATTGAAAAAATAACATAAAAACATACGTGTCCACAAACACACATGTATATATACAGACCGATACAAATAATGAAGATATGGACGAAGATGAAGATGAAACTGAACAAAAAACAAACAAACAAACAAGCAAACTTACATCAAAGAATTTCTTCGTCTTCATGGCTGCCTCGTCCACCTTATTCGCTAAATCGTCCTGATATTCCTTACGGCTGACGCCAGGATGCTGGGCCTTGAGGGGAGAGAACGAAACGCAGTCTACATCAGATATTCGTTACTTTGTTATTTAATTTATATACCTGTGTGCACATGTGTGTGAGTGTGTGTGTGTGTGTGTGTGTGTGTGTGTGTGTGTGTGTGTGTGTGGGTGTGTGTCTGTGTGTGTGTGGGTGTGTGTATGTGTGTGTGCACAAAAAGATGAAAGAGGATATTGATAAGGGAAGAAATTTTGCTAAGTCTGACATGGAAAAAAGCATATTTAAGTTATATGAAAAAAAAAAAAAAATGCTGAAAGGAAAAACAACTAGGAATTATTATTTAACCAACAAAGAAATACACACTATGTGTTAAAGAAGATAATAGCAAGCATTATGATACTATTGGTAATGATAACAATAATGATAAAAGTCACAACAAAAGAACAAATATGGTAATAATGATAATAATCAGAATGATAATAATAATTTTGATAATAGTAATAATAAGGATGATAATAGTAATAATAATTATGAAGATAATAGTAATAGTAATTGCAATTATGATGATAATAATGATATTTAGTGAAATTATGATAATAATAGTAATTGTAATAATAACGATAGTAATGATGATGATGATGATGATGATGATAATAATAATAATAATAATAATAATAATAATAATAATAATAATAATAATAATTATTATTATTATTATTATTATTATTATTATTATTATTATTATTATTATTATTATTATTATCATTATTATTATTACAGTAATAATGATAATAATAATGATGATGATGATAATGAAAATGAAAATAATAATAGTAATGATGATGATAATAATAATAGTAATAGTAATAATAACAATAATGATGATAATGATAATGATAAAAATAACAGCTATGATATTAGTAACAACAATAGTAAGAGTAATATAAATGATGACGTTGATGATAATAATGATAATAATAGTTGTAATAACAATTATTATCATAACAACCATAGTAATAGTAAAACAAATATATGATGATGTTGATGATGATGATGATGATGATGATGATGATGATGATGATAATGATAACGATAATGATATTGATGGTAATGATAATAATGATAACAATGATGGCATTAATAATGAAATTAACTATGATACCGATGACAATGATGGCATTAATAATGAAATTAACCATGATAATGATAATGAGGATTAGAAATAGGATGATATACATAATAATAAAAATAATGATGATAATAATGATAATGATGATAATAATAATACGGATGATAATATGAATGATAACAATGATAATAATAAAGATACTACTACTAATAATAATAACAATCATAATAACAACAATAAGGATAATAATGACGATGATGAAGGTGATGATGATAAGATTAATAATGTTGATAATAGTGATAATACTAACAACAATAATAAAATAATGATGATCATAATGATGCTAGTTACGAAAACAGTAACAGAAATGATGATGGTGATGATGACGATGATGATGCGTAGAATAAGAATATGAAAATAAATGATGATGACGATGACAATGATGATAAAAGCAATTATAGCAATGATGATTAATTGCATGGAGGTAATGCAGATTTCCTGGTTTTCGTGTGGAGCCCTAATCTTGGAGACAGTGTTGCAAATATGTAGCAGAAGGCGCTCAGACAAGTGAATTTTATAGAAACGTATCTCACATAACTTGTTTTTTTGGCGATATACACCCAAATATGCTCTGTCCTCTAGTCCAATACATTTACACCAATTTCGGCATGTTCCACTCAGAAATATATATTATATGCATCTTTAACAAGCCCTACCCCTCCCAACATAGCGCGTTATTTTTCCGCTAACCCTTGGCAACGCTGCCTCGCCTTGTTTTGAAAATCGGACCAAAACAAATCAATGGAATCTCTTCTCTTCTCGAATTATCGCTAAAAAAACGCGATTGAGAGACAAGAAAACATGTCTCTTTCCATGCAGGGGAAGTTTGACGAGTTGTCGAAGGAGCTGATCACTCATGTCCTAGGGTTTGAGGTGAGATTATGTCGTGTTTAGAAGTTGAAGGCGAGGAAGTTCTTCGTGTTGGGAAGTTAGGAAGTTACCTCCTGTGGTTATTGCATTATCACTGTTGTCATTATTTATCGCCATTGTGTACGTTTCAACACCTTTTTATAGTTTGTATTTGTGTTCTTGTTAATAGTTTACATTTTGGATTTGTATATAGTGTGGTTATTTATTTTATTTATTTATTTTTGGGTTAATGTTACCGAGATAGAGGGAAATAGACACTGTCGTCTTACAGAACGTAAAAAAATAAAGTATTAAGCATCACAGATACAGCTGCAGTGGCCTCATATTTCCTGCGAAATTATGAAAATAACCGCTGCATAGCACGGCTCAGACCGAGTCCACAAGGCCCTGAGGCAGCCGGTGATCTTGATGTGCTAATAAATGGAGGGGGGGGGGGGGGTGCAGGGGGTTGTGTCCTCCCGTGTTTAGGGAATGAATAGAAGGTAGGAGAGGTTAGGTTTGGATTTTTGGGTTTGTATGATTCCCCGGTGTTTAGGTATGTGCGCGTAAGCCGATGGGTAGAGAAAAAATTATAAAAAAGTCTAGTTTTGGGACTTTGTTCTGGAGAGTGCATTGCTCTCGTTAACAAATATCATTGTTTTTGTTTTTTTCAGTTTCACAATTTACAATCTTTGATTATTTAATTATTTATTTTTTTTTTAGTTTCATAATATATAGTCTGTGATTATTATTATTTTTTTTTTTCAGTTTCACAATTTATAGTCTGGTTATTGTTTTATTTTTCTAAATATTGTTTTAGTTTCACACAGATTTATAACCTTGCTTTATTATTCTTCGTTTTAATTAGTCACGGCGTAACGTGTGAGTCCCTTAATGTTTTCCAGCACATGATATATTTATTAATAGGGTTAATTGTTTAGGTATGACTGCATTCCTCTGAGTCTAAAGAAACCTATTACTCCAGTTGCTCCTGGGGATCCATAAGCACTGCCATAGGAACCAAAAACCTTCCTGGCTTGGGGATTTCACCCTTAGGACCCCCATCCTATTGCTGTATTATCCCCATTGTGGGCTCCACCCCCTACCCCATCTGCTCACTCTGGACGTACATTTTCCTGTAAATGTATTTCAAAGTATTAAAGAGTTCACAAATTCCACGGCAACAATTTATGAAGGAAATACCATAGGTGAAAAGTCTTATTTTCTCTCATACTGTCTGTAGTTTACCTTGTATCATATAGTTTTGTGTAACTGAAACTACAATGTTTTTTAATTATTTTGTTTGTCTAAGTAATACTGATGATTGGTGATGATGATAATAATAATGATGATAATGATAATAGTAATATTATTGTTATTATTATTATTATTATTATTATTATTATTATTATTATTATTATTATTATTAAAATGAAGATGATAATGATAATAATACTGTATGTACTTGAGATCATCATATAACTTATTATGAAATGTATTAATATTATATATTAGAGGCAAAGGTGAACAGAATACCGCTCATCTGTCCCTGGCATCACATTACTTGGTGCTCTGGCAAAGGCCAGCAAAACTCAATCACTTAAGCCCTATACTCTGACAAAGCAAAACTTGTAGACTTCCCTAGCAATTTGTCATCAACCAACTAACCAGTCCAGATACTTATACCTTTGAATATATTCAGTTAAGGTTTGTTGGTCTTTACCAGAGCAGGAGATATGGAACCACATTGTCAACCCTGGAAAGCTACAGTTCCTCTAGCTTCTCTGTTGGAGATGCAGCATATGGCTCATTCACAGTGAAAAAGACATGGGAAAGTAGCACACATTTATTTTTTTTATAAACTTATGCAAGACAATAACACAGTTGTGTCAAGTAGAAATCTATTTTGGCAAGTCACAGTTATGATGAATAGCACTCTAGGTTTTAAAACTGTGCTTGTTTTTTGGTTGGGATTTGTGAAATGAACTTAAAAAATGGAAACAGAAAATGCATAAAGAAGACCAGACTGCAAATGGATAAATAGAGCTTATTTATAAAGATAGAGGTTGACCTACTACCTTCAGTATACTGTAAAATTATCAATAGATAGCAGTAGTAGTTCAGGATAGGTCCTCCAGGGTTCATATGCTACTGCAAAACTGGAATAACTTAAGGTTTCTCTTGCAAGGCAAGTGTAGTCTTATTTGTTTGTTTATTTATTTGGCTTAATAGGAGTCAGACTTTCGAGGTGGTGTATGTTGTTGAAGCAATCATATTTGAAATCAGATTTATTATCAGTACTGATAATATTGATGGTTATAGTTTAGGAGATCAGCACATGTTATACGCCTAAGAAAATTCTATTTTCTCATTCTATATAGTGTAATTAACTGCAGGGAAGTGAAAAAAATGATTGCTCTCACATAGTGGGCTTATAGCCTAGTAAGCATTTAGATATTAAAACATGACCAAATATTTGTAGGTTACTTACAACATTTACAATGCAGTATCATGTACTACACAGAATGCATAACTCATTATGGCAATATGTCAGCTAGTTTTGTATTACTACTTCACACTTTTAAAGTCTACAAAAGAACTGCACCAGCTAGGTAGAAATAAAGAAGTGGGTCTTAGGCAGATCCCTTGCCTAGGGAAATACAGTACTTGATAAGGGGTCTAGTGCCAAAGCCCCCAGGTGAGGAGGATTTTAGATTCTTATGGCGATCTTTGTGGCCTTTAGTGTCATTGTCATTGTGTCATTCAGGTTGAGGTCTTAGCCTTTGATGAATGCAGTCCTGCTGTAAATTTTTATCTTATTGATAGTATTAGTAATTCATGAAAGTATATGTAATATTTCTTTGGGGGACACCTAATGTTGTTCAGGTGATATTTGGTAAAAGACATTTGTAATAAGACAGTGTGAGTCCTTTCCTTGAATTTTTTATTCAGTACTTTAAATGACTAAGTATCCCACTTTGCTGTTATAATGGTAGAAAGACTCACTATACGGAGATTTATCAAAAGTTGAGAGAACAGGAAATCTCGTTTCAACTTAGACATATTTGGTGTAGTTTTTGTCCTTTTTCTGCCACATTTATGTTTTTGTTATTCTTAACGCATACCTTCTCAGCTATCACAACTAAGATTTTTCCTAATGTCAGAGGGTGACATATATGTTAAGATCATTAATATGCATGATGTGATTGGTAATGTTAATATTGTTTGTGGATTACTGCTCTCCCACAAAAGAGCCTTTAAGAATGAGGGAGGTAAGTCTCTGTTTTTAGAAGAAATTTTATGACTAGAAATACAGGTTTTAGACAACTTATAGGCTTCATTATACTGCACTTAGGTGCAACTTTCTTTCTCTTCCATTTCATATGTGTCAAGAAGGATTTTCCATTACCAGTTTGTATATGTGAAGAAAATAATTTTATTTGGAAATAGAGGTTTAAAGATTGCACTTGTTTGTAATTTGTTGTGGTAACTGTGGCATTATCTCTGCTCATGACTTTCATAATTCTTTTCTTCAGGAAGGCGAAGAGAACTTTATCCGAAGTGAACAGTATGTCCTGTCTAATCTGCTGTACCACCACTGCCTGGCAGTGAACAGTCACAATGTGAGGCGCTCAATTGATGGTCTTGTCCTCAAGTTCAGCATCCATGGACAACATCACAGAGCTCAACAGCTACAAAATCTTACATCAAAGTTCCTGGCTTCTTCCTTCTTTAAAGATCATGAAGAGGTGAGAATTTATTATGCTGGTTCTTTTATAATGTTTGCATGAAATTGGTGATCTGCAACATTCGTGTTTGGTACTGGTCTGCCTACCTGTGAGAGATATAGACCTTCATTAATTTCTTATGAATGGGTTTTTAAGAATACAGAATAGTTAGATTCATTAAATATCATTTCTTAAAAATAGAAATGTATTTTTGTAAATAATGATATGTAAAATTGAGTCCTTGTTTAGTCTTACTGCAAGTTATTTGAACTGATTTTGAAACTATCTCAGATGTATATTGGCAACTTTAGACTAACATATTGAATAAGATTTACATTAGAAGAAAATCTACACATACAGAAAATAGATCAGAAATTTTTTGGAAGGTGACCTACACACTTTATAACTTCATGATTTTCAAAGTCTGTTTTTCATAGTCTGAGAAAAGCCAGCTGAAAACCACAAAATATTTATTTAGTGGAGCATCAAGTTGAATTTAGTTTTATACAGTTAATGTTTTACACTTACCTATAATGTATAAGCACATATGCTTGTAATTATATTTATTCTTTGTAGGAGTATGTTTATATATCATTATCTGTCTGTTTACCCATCCATCCATCCATCTGTCTGTCTTTGTATGTACGTGTATCTTTTTTATTTCCTTATATATAAGGTTTATTTTCCTTACAGATTGATATTGAGTGGTCTCTTCTGTCTCTCCTGCTGCACCTGAGTAACAGTCCCACACAGGTGCCCGTGAGTGAGGACGAAGTACTTCTGACGCTGAATAAGAGTTCATCCCCTGTGAAGTCACTTCATCTGGCAGAAGAGAATATTGACTGGGTTGCTTACCTCCGACAAGGAGAACCAGAATATGTTGTTGGGGTAGAGCAGCCTCTCTCTGTGAGTTCAGACATGTCTCATGGATTATGTTGGATTTATTTCAGAAAGTAGTAATCGATTGAGTGATGAATCTTCATGCTTTTTATTACATTTGCCATTGACATTTCAGGATTGGTCCAGTGATGAGGAGAAAAATGAAACGGAAGATGAAGCCTTGTATAATCAGTACAGTCCCATCAAGAGGAGTTCTGTGGGCGGTAAAGACTCGTCTAACCTTCCTCGTGCTCCCACAGCACAGGAGTTGCTAGAGCAGAGCCACCGAGCACAGTCTTGGCTGGCTGCAAACACTCACACACAATATTGGGGATCCAAGAAATATCAACAGTGTGCTCCACTGTCGTCACATCCTTCTGCTAACGTCGCAAAATTGTGGTAAGTTAGTATGGGGTTGGCTTTCTGGGTCATGTCATATCTTTGGACCCTTTTTTCATATTTCTGTGATCTTTTTTGTCATGTCATATTTCTTTGGCTTTTTAGTCATAACTTATTTCTTTGTCCATGAGACTTTAACTTGACTTCCTTTGAAACAGGGAAACTAAATGTGGCAGCAAAGGCAGTCAGCAGCTGAGTGAATGGGCAGTGATGAGAGAGACTGTGTGGGTCCTGATGTGTCCAAGCGCATCACACATATTCCAACACAATGCTGATCAGGGCTTTGTAGTCCATCCTGAGATTACCATTCCTAGTTTAACACCGGTAAGAAGAATATTGAGGGCATGAAACCATATTGGAATAATATTTGTTACTAGTAGCTTGTATTCACAGGATGAATAATTAGAGGACAAAGCCTGTGTTTTTAGCAGTTTCCTTTTCACAGGGAGCTGCAAAAAGACTATTAGAGGAACTTTGTTTGCCTCTGAATCAGTTGCTTGAGATAGATGCATTCCTGAAGAAGTGTGAAGTGCCCAGTGTGGACCCTCCCTTCCCAGTCACACTTCAGGCATATGCCACTGGGATCCGACTCTGGAGGCATCGGTTCCAGTCTCACTTGGCCACCATTGAAGATCAGATTAAGAAACAAGGTAATGTGACATTCTATGTAATTATGTTCCTTTTCCCTTCTGTGTGATAGTTCTAGATTTTCTTCTAGATGGGGAAGAGGTGGACTGGGTACAGTTTATCAACGAATCAACTATTCTACAATTTTCTGGTAAATCTCTGTGGGCTGTTTCATAATAGTGTCATCCCTTGTATTATGAGCTGAGAAGCTCTTGAGATATTCTAATGGTAATTTGACTGACTAGGGTCAGGAATGTGAAGCATATTAACAGATCTTGACAGCAGGCAACTTTCCTCAAGTTTAAAGCCCTCATTTCATTTTATCTTCCAGAGCACAATAGTAATGTTCTGTAATTGTTTAAATTTTCCTGTTTAATATATATTGATATTAAAATATGTTAGTATTGTAATTTAATCATGTTCTACAAAGTATTTATAAATGTTTACCTAAAACTAAAGATCATGTTATGTAACACCGCATCAAGAAACTATCAGATCCAATGAAATAACTTGAACTTATTGTCTGTTCCATAGGTAAAAGTGTTTATTCACTTGTTCACTTTTCATTATTTTTTCGAATAATGCTACAGATGCACTGAATTCATCATAAAATGCTAATTAATTTTAATCCTGCATCTAGTAGTGAATATGCTTTTTTGAAGTTGTAAATAAAGCAGTCAAATTAATTGTATTTTAATATCACCTCTTTATCTTTAGAATGCACATGCACACTCTCTTGGCTAGAAGCAGAACTGTACCCATGGCTACGCACCTTGTCGGCAATAGCTACAGTTCATTCCATGGCAACGATGAAACCAGAAATCAGCCCAAGAGAAGCTGCTGTGAGGTGGGTCATTAGTTTGAGCTAAATTTCTTTTGTTTTCATTGACAACATCATCGTTGTTGTCATATTAGCTTTGGATGTATCTACTTAATGAATAGAGGACACCAGGTCACTTATATACAGGTTTGTGGGTAGGGAAGTAGAAATAAGGAGGATTCAAGGTTGTAATTGTCAGATTGTTGTGACTTGGGTAGACTTCTATTGTTATTCTTTCTTTCCATGTGCTGTTCAGCTCTGCTTTTGATATTTTAGAAAAAAACATTTCTTTTTCTCTTTTGTGAAAGTAGCACAACCTTTTTGATGGTTTAACCTAGTTTCATTCTTCCTTTTGTCTTATAGGTGCTGTGTTATGCAAATACACCCAAAGAAACACACTTAGAAATAAACATTTTTATCTTGTTCATTTGTAGCATTTTGGTTAAGACTATGCTGCCCTTGCTTGATTAATGCCCATTTTAACATCAAATGTAGTGTAAAAGGGACTCATACATGACTATTGCATTTTGAGGTATATGTCCTTACCCCTGAGCCATAGCAGTACCCCCTTCGTCCTCTACTCTCCACCCTCCTCCCTCCTTCCTCTCTCTTTCTTTCTCTTTCTCCTTCTTCTCCTTCTCTTTCTCTTTCTCTTTCTCTTTCTCTTTCTTCTCTTTCTTCTCTTTCTTCTTTTTCTTCTCTTTCTTCTCCTTCTTCTCCTTCTTCTCCTCCTTCTCCTCCTTCTCCTCCTTCTCCTCCTTCTCCTCCTTCTCCTCCTTCTTCTCCTTCTCCTCCTTCTCCTGCTTCTCCTCCTGCTCCTCCTCCTCCTTCTCCTTCTCCTCCTGCTCCTCCTCCTCCTTCTCCTTCTCCTCCTTCTCTCTCTCTCTCTCTCTCTCTCTCTCTCTCTCTCTCTCTCTCTCTCTCTCTCTCTCTCTCTCTCTCTCTCTCTCTCTCTCTCTCTCTCTCTCTCTCTCTCTCTCTCTCTCTCTCTCACATATAAACATTAAGAAGCTTATTCCATTTAATTCAACAGACTGATCAATGGCCTCTGTGATGGGGTAGAAAGTGCAGGAGAGCCTGGTGTGCGGTGTGTGCTCCTGAGACTCCTACTGCACACATTACGTCATTACCTGAGTATCATAAACAACTGGCTTCTCCATGGGTCCTTGGTAGACCATGTTCAGGAGTTCATCATCCAAAGGTTAGCCTTCTTGAAGCAGTGCCTTGGTATTTACAGTGTTCTTCAAATTCTTTTTACTTTACTCAGTGTTGTTTTAAACCTGTTTGTGGCTATGAAAAATCAACATGGCAATATTGCAGTAAATTACTAGATATTGATGCAGCACTATCACACCAGCTGGCTAGCTACTTATTAGTGAGAAAGCTTTGGATGTGTGGGACCTCATAGTGGAAAGATTTCAAACACTTTCATTAAAATATTATTTCACTAGCAGATTCTAAATTATGTTACATGGCACTGATAACCAGGTACAGGTTAATCATTAGTACTTTTTGATATTTGGTCTAGTTTGCACTTTACAAACTAAGATTCTAATTTTCTTTCACAGAAGTGAGTCTGTGAAAGTGACTGATGAGACATTTTGGCACGATGCCTTCATCTTGAATCCCCACCATCAGTCCGAAGTCAAACAGTCAAGGTATGACCTTACTTCAAATTTATCCATGGTTTTAAATGATTCCTTGTTATGCTTTGTCTACTTGGGAATAGCAAACTCAAAATAAAAAAAAGCTTATTATAGTAATATAATCAATGATAATCATGTTTTTGATAGAAGAAGCAGTCTGAAGTTTCTGTCTCCTCTGGTTGGATCACTGACGACGGTGGGGAAATCTCGTGAGCTGCTTGCTGTCTTGGACGTTGAACCATTACCTAGGTCTTCAGCAATTCTCTACCTGCATCAGAAATCCATAATGGATCCCGGTAATATATGTGAAATAAGCTTGAATTTTTTTTTTATAAGTCCACCTAAATTGAGAATAACAGAGAGCTGTAAATGAGTTTTTCTTCCTATTTGGCAGATATGTTAAGCTGAAATACACTATGTTATTATTACATTTAACCTTACAGAAATGGTATTAGAAGAAGTTATTATAAGACACATACAAGATGCTCTGTATGGATCCAGTGAAAAAGCAGAAGAGACTACTGGAGGCAGTGAAGGAGTGGGAGATGATTGCAGTACTCTGACGGAGGTGGACCAACACATGGTATCCCATTATCAGCAGGTAGATCCCCTTCTCCTTGCTGCCTTTGCAGGTGATGGTGAGACACCCCCCAACCCATTGATGACTGCTCAGAAAGATTCAGTGACGAGGTATGGAAGGAAAAACATGAAGGTGCATGTTCTGACGTAGATTTAGTTTTAATGAATTCTCTGATCTGTCAGTTGTTTTGATGTCTGCTTTGAAGGTACAGTTCTTATTTACTTTCAGCAGTAGGAACGAAACTGAATCCCTTCCTTTTTTAGCCTTTCTTCCAGGTTTCAAGTGTTTTGTAGTATCTCTATAACTTATCCACTGGTGCCAGGGATGGCATGCACACACACACATGCCATACCCTCTGTGAGTTTAGTTTATTAATTGTCTTTATACATAGAAAGATCCATAAGTACTTAGTTACTGTGGAGTCAATTACTTGTACTTTCTATCTCACCTGTTCCTTGATTTTGGAAATATTTTCTTTGAACTTATATTGCTGTTAGTAATGTTAATAACATTATGGTAGTCATAATGTCTATAATGGTAATAATAATAACATTGCTATCACTAGTGAGAAAAAAATATTTCCCAAAAACATTTCTCAAAACATAACTACAGTGAACAGCACATTTTCCCAGTGGCATTGGGTTAACATCCAAGCTTAGATAGTTTTGTACTTTCTCCAGAAGTTCTGTAACTGAAACCATCGGATGTAATTAACAAAGCAAATAAGTGAATGAACTATACATTCTGTATGAATCTCATATCAAGAGAATATTTTGATATTGCTGGGAAGTAGTCCAAGCATCCATTATAGGGTGATTGGTGTAGTCATAGATGTACATTTTTAGAGCCAAGAAATAGTAATACAGAAAAATATTTAATGTCTATAATTACTTTGAAAAGGTATGAAAGAGAATGAATCTTCAAAATACAGGATGTGTATTTAACTGGTTTTAAATATATCTTGGTCTGAAGAAGATGTATTCAAATCCAGTTAAATACACCTCTTGTATTGTGAAGATGCTCATTCTCATTCATACCTTTTCTACATTTATTACAATGAATATGATTCACGTATATATATTTTTTTATTTTTGGTGTTTCAGAATGATAGAAGACATGGCAGACGTTCCGAGGGCAATATCTGTTGTGTCTCTTCTGTCGTTCGCTATCAGCCCACTTATTAGAAAGAAGGAAGAGGAGCTCAGTGCACGTCTCACCCAAGTCCTGCTGGAGAAGTATCACATGGACCGCCATTGTCAGGCTGTGCGCTCCATCTTGCTTATGGAAGCTGGTGACGTCATGCATGAATTTTACACACAGCTATTTTCCAAGGTAACTCACTCACTCACTCACTCTCTCTCTCTCTCTCTCTCTCTCTCTCTCTCTCTCTCTCTCTCTCTCTCTCTCTCTCTCTCTCTCTCTCTCTCTCTCTCTCTCTCTCTCTCTCTCTCTCTCTCTCTCTCTCTCTCTCTCTCTCTCTCTCTCTCTCTCTCTCTCTCTCTCTTTTACCATAGCTGAGTTTTGAAGACAGTTGCCATTTTCCACTTACTTATTTTTATTAAATCTTCATCTTAATGTAGTGAGGTGATTGGCTATGTATTGGCACTACAGTCTGCAGTAGGGATTTGTAAACCTGTGAAAAAGTTGTAAAGAGAATGAGGCAGAAAATATGTCATATAGATTAGATTATACTTGTGCATGCAACTTTACCCATATAGATATCTTGTAGATTACAGCAGTATGCACAGCTCTGTAAATCTTTTTCAACAGATTGACATTGGGGAGAGCGTTGATGGAATCAGTCTGACACTCCACCTCCAGGACTGTGTAACTCGCCTTGTCCCAGATTTGGCACAACTCTTCTCTGTTTCTGTTAGTTCAGCTTCAGGTTTCTCGAACTCTGCAGAGGAGAACAAAACTGATAATCAAAGTGTGCCAGCAGACAGCATTCTCAATAAAGACTCTAATCAAATCAAAGAAGAGGAACAGGACAAAAATAAGCTTGCAAGTGATTCTACAACAATGCCACTTTCGAAAGCTGGTTTGCCAGACATAAGCATTAATTATCAGGTAACTATTATTTTTTTCTTGAATATGAAGAAGTTGCTTGGTCTGTGGATACATGTGATTCTTTAAATCAATTCACAATGAAATTTAAACAGGATAGAATAAAAGTCAGAACCACAACTTAAATTGTCAAAAAACAAGTGAAATATAAACCATACAAAAAAGTTATATAATGTGTGGAAAATCACTACTGGTCATTTGATTTGCATACACTTGAACACAGCTGATTCCACACCAAAGTAGAATTAATTCCTGATGAGAAGTTTGATGACTGACACTGATAATGTTGATGAATGATGTGAATAATCCCACATGCTAAAGACCTCACACTTTTAACACTTTGGCAGAGTACGTTGCACATGGTTGATTAAAGGGATTTACGACTTTGTGGAATAAATCTCATCAATAAAACTTCTTTGGGAAAATATCACACCTTCATATGTTTGGCATTAAACTACTAACAGTCATACTAAAAATACATTTTCCTTTGTTTTTATACTTGTTTTTCACATTCATAATATTCATACTTTCATCACTTAAAATAGTCAGCATATAACCATTACAGTTTGATTCCAGGTACCATATCCAGTTAATCTCTTGCTGAGTGAGAAGGTCCTAAGCCAGTATAATATCTTGTTCCGATTCTGTCTCAGCATCAAAAGGGCAACAAATGGACTTGAAAGATTAAAATTCAAAGGTTAGTTTGAAGCTTGGAGAAATCCCTGTTCACTTATCATATCCATTCATCATGTCGTCTTTAAAGTTGTTGTCTTAGTAGTCCATGAATTTTTGTATTGTTCTGCATTTGTTTAGGAAAGTTGTTGCTAGCAGGTCTGAAATGTTTTTATTCATGTGAAAAGAATACACTGCATGGTAATTGACTTGTAAAGTGTCTGAAGAATTTATTAATAATCTACTTTGATGTGTTTCCCAGACCTGGCCAGTTGGAATGCAGTTATTGGTTCAGGCAGTAATACCGAGGACGCTGCTGGTCCCTTACGCTCCAGACTCCATCGACTCCAACTGCTGCGTCTGTGGTTGTTGTGTTTCACTAGGGAACTACATGATCACTTTGCCAACACTGTTTTCTTGCCATTCCACCAGACTGTAGAAAAATTGTTTCTCTCAAGGCCTTCTCTGAATGTCATCATTACAGGTAAATAATGTCAGGAATGCATCTTTTCTCTTTGAAGTTTTAACATAAAGATAAGTTAGTGGGGACTGGGGAAAGGGGATCACTTTCTAAGAGGATGAGATAGAAATGTAAATAAGAATTACTTTGTATTTTTTTTTTTTCAGAACATGAGAAGCTGTTAAACAGATTGATCACAAACTGTTTGATGGGTAGTGGGAAGACATCGTCACCTCTGCAGATAGTCCTTAATAAGGTTTGTTTGGGAATTACCTCTCACAGCTGCAATTTTAATTAAGTGTGCATAATCAATCTGACTTTATATGTCATCTTGGTATCTTTTTATATATATATATATATAGTGATATAGTTTATGTAGCATTTGTGTACTTAATTGTAAACAATAAGTATCATGGAAAAAAATGAAATTGATTAGGAATATGATAGATAGATCATTTCTGCTTGATGTGAACATGAAGAAAGAAAATAGAAAATTACAAGCAGTAAGAAAAGAGTAACCTAGTTCAGTTATGCAGGGAATAAAAATCTTATGTTTTTGTAACAGGTATTTTGGTTGTCTCAACGTCTGGGACAGCTGTGGATGAAAGACATAGGACGTGTGACCTGCAATGAATTATCGGCTATAGAAACTCAGTATGCCCAAGTACACAGGTACCTTGTCAACTTCCTGACTCGGCTGACCACAACAAATTACTTGCCACACCGTAAGTTTCTTGAGACGGTGAAGTATTTCACTTAAATCTTAATCATTCACTAGCAACATAATCCATAAGCTTGAAATATTTATGCTAATGTCCATAAACATGAGTAATATCCTTTGTTAAAAGGAGTAGTGGGACATTTTAAAGGAAGTGAAATAATAAGGTTCAGTGTATGTTCCACTAGCCAAACTCTGCCTTGGTCAAAGTCGCCTCTATCTGCCCAGCCCACCATTTTGGTAACATTGCAAATAATAATAAGCCATCTTAAAGCAAGCATAAACTTTATATTATATCCAACTTAGACTGTATATCAGACTTAGACATTCACATAGGGTATAGCACAGATACTGTGCTTAGGCCTGGCCAAACTGGTGGTGATCCCTGACTCAATTCAAGACCCGGGGTAAGATAAGGCTAGTGAAACCTTAGCAAATGGAACCTTGTTCAATATTGAATGAGGGACCTCATTATAAGCACTTTATTCACTGATTCTGAGTTTGAGTGGGCTTTAAAATTAGATCCTTTTTTTTTTCTGATGTGAATTTGTTTATAATTTTGCTGAGTATATTAAGTAATTTAAAAAAAAAAAAAATGGTAATGAACAAGAAAGTAATACATTTTCCTCTCTCTTCCAGTGGAAGGTCTCACGAGAACCCTGGTAGACACTGTCCCCTTACTCACGCAACCCTGAAGCTGCAGCGAACAAAATACCTATCTTTACAGAATCGGCATTTAATATACATGTGTGAGATATTGTGATAATATAGAACTTTAATTAGATCAGTGTGTATATATATTTTTTCTATTAATGAAATCTTATGTGTTGAAAAATAATTGATGTTTATCCGTGCTATATGTATGTCCTTTTTTCTTCTTCATTTTGTAAGAGAGAGAGAGAGAGAGAGAGAGAGAGAGAGAGAGAGAGAGAGAGAGAGAGAGAGAGAGAGAGAGAGAGAGAGAGAGAGAGAGAGAGAGAGAGAGAGAGAGAGTGTGTGTGTGTGTGTGTGTGTGTGTGTGTGTGTGTGTGTGTGTGTGTGTGTGTGTGTGGTGTGGTGTGGTGTGGTGTGGTGTGGTGAGTGTGGTGTGGTGTGGTGTGGTGTGGTGTGGTGTGGTGTGGTGTGGTGTGGGTGGTGTGTGTGTGTGTGTGTGTGTGTGTGTGTGTGTGTGTGTGTGTGTGTGTGTGTGTGTGTGTGTGTGTGGTGTGGTGTGGTGTGGTGTGGTGTGGTGTGTGTGTAATAGTCTGAATCTGTTAATTTCTTTTCATTGTTTTTGTTTTGGTGATTAGAAAGAGCTAAATGCATCAGATTACATTTAGGCTTATTTCCTTGGAAAATATATCTAATGCATAAGTAATAAAAATGACAAATACCTCCAGATTTATTGTTTATTGGCCTGTACTGCCACCGGTGGAACTATTCCATTGTGTTGTATGATACTGCTTTTAGTGCATTTTCAGGGTAATGATTGTGTGGGAAACACATGCATGCACATGCAAGCGTACACACACACACACACACACACACACACACACACACACACACACACACACACACACACACACACACACACACACACACACACACACACACACACACACATACATATATATACATTGTGTGTATCCCTATGTTCTGCTAAATCCATAAAAGTAGATTCATTCAGATACATATCAACTTGCAGTATTCACCTCAGAAAAATTAAGGAAAATATTGGTACAAACTGACAGATTGTTGCATGTGTGTTCACCTATAAATTATAAATCAATTGTATAGTCATTGTGTTGCTATTTAAGAGTCCTTTTGTAGAGTTGAGAGACAGGCTCATAGTTGCTCAGAGTGTGTATCTTGTAATAATTGATAACATTTGCCTGATAAAACTTTACTCTCGATGTGCAATATTTTTTTTATGACTGGAACAGCTTTATTATTATTATTTCATTATTTTTAACTTTTGCAAGAAAGTTCAGAAAAATTGCCCTGTTTCAGGATTAATGGTTACAAAATAACTAAAACTGAATTTCGAGGTTCTAAAAAAACTGTAACTGACATAATGCCAATGAGTCATGCAAACCTTTACCTGCAATACTGTCTAACAGTCTCTTTGTAACTGATTGGTATACAGCATAAACTCACTCGTAACTAGCACGCATGCATACACAAGTGTTTAATAATGATGGTTAACTGAAGAAATAAGAACAACAATAATGTTAGTAATAATAAGCATACCACCACTACCACTACCATTACAACTACCACTACTACTCCAACTCCTACTACTACTACTACTGCTACTGCTACTTCTGCTGCTACAACTATAACAATAATGATAATAACTGTAACAACAACAATAATAATGATAATAATGCTAAGAGTAACACTAACAATGAAAAAAAAAATATATATATAACCAACAACAACAATAAAAGTAATAATAGCAAATAGGATGATGATAAATAACGATAATGTAACTAATAATCATAATAATAATTATATTTACGAAGAAAATGGCCATTGATGACGTATACTGTACCTATACTAAAATATATAAACAGCTGTGTCAGAGTTCAACAGGGGTATGGACACAATATTTCAACATGTTCTAATTTAAAATAAAATATGTAAAGCAAACATGAATGGCAGCACTAATGAATGGGCCATTTATTAAAGGCTACAAATGACAGCATATTATTAAAACGTACAATAATCGAATAAAAGAAAAGAATTAAAGGAATAACAATTATAAAATATATATTGCAAATTATGTCACACTCCTCGATATTCGAAGAAAAATTAAGATAAAAAACATCCAAAACCTACTTTAAAAACTGCGTACCGTTTTCACATTCGGTTTGTGAATGGCTATGACACATTGCAAAACACAATCCTTTCTTTATTACATAAATATTAATGTTCTACCGCCCCCCCCCCCCATCCCCCACCCCCGGTTTAGAAGACGGCCCAACGCAGGGACTCGACAAATCTCCTTTTCCTTACCTTCTCTTCTTAATCCCTGTCCACATTTATTTGTTTTAACCATTGCCCATTAACCATAATTGTTCTATGTATGGATGTAATGTTATAACGTGTGTATTCATAAGCAGTGGAACCTTTTATCCTTTTTATGAATGGCCGCCGCCGTAGTAGCCTATAAGTGCACTCCTCTATTAACGATTGTATGAATGGGAATGAGCTTGTTAAAGAGAATGACGTCGGGCTACGGGCGGGGAAGCACGTGGCTTTGTCAATGGTCGTTCGTCTTTTTGTTTCTGCAGTGTACCATTGACTGGTGGTGCAGATCTGGTGTAGAGTGTGAAGTTCGTGTGTTCTCATAATTGCTTTACGATCGATTTATCCAGGTGTGTTATTCAGGGCATGTGTTCATGCATTTCCAGTTTGTTTCTCTGTCTGTCTGTCTGTCTGTCTGTCTGTCTGTCTGCCTGTCTGTCTGTCTGTCTGTCTGTCTGTATGTCTGTCTGTCTGTCTGTCTCTTTCTCTTTCTCTTTCTCTTTCTCTCTCTCTCTCTCTCTCTGTGTGTGTGTGTGTGTGTGTGT